>NC_136065.1:2127933167-2128186889 GCF_964261635.1 Lissotriton helveticus | reverse complement strand
AGAAAGGGTTTTCGACTTAATGCTACTTGTTAGTTGGTGTCTAGTATTCTTGAGGGACGTAGCATTTTGGTCATTAAATCTCCCTCTGACCCCCCCTTAGTGTAGTTTGTTCTGATGGAGTAGGGGCCATTAGAGGAAGGACACTACACCATCTACCCTATTTAGGGTGGACAGAGAGGTGCCCTTTTATTTCTGTCCGTCACCACCAGGAAAAAAACAGGCAGTTTAGGCTTCAAATGCCTCATATTTAAATAGTGAGAAAAAAAAAGAATAAACCCGACGCACCCCCCACGTGCCACCCCCTGTTCTATCAAGGGCCGGGTCTGTAATCTTCAAATACCTACCAATAGTCCCACCGTGCTCTGTGGCGATACATTTGCTGGTAATTTAATCATTTAACTCCAGTGCATCACGCACTAATCTCCAGAGAGAGAGAGGCCCTGAACATTGTATCTCATTCTTTTAATCCTGTTCTCACCTCATCGCTCGCATTAGCTCCCGTTGCAAATCAGCAATTTACCACGAGGAATCCGTCTCCTTGTAGCCCGAGCTCGGGCAGCCGAGGTGATTGCAAGGCCGATGAGTGTGGTGCTATTATCACTGCAGTGGGCTCAACCCAAGGGCTGCTGCCTGCACCGTGGTATAAATCCAGATAATGGACCCGCCCGGCTACAAATGGCGCCGCAGCCAGAGCAGGCGACTTCCACCCGAGCCAGCTTTCTTGGAGGAGTTGTTTGGAATTTGTTCAGATATTCTAATTCATCTGAAATTGCTTCATGAGTCAGAAAACCCAGAGTGTTCCAAGAAAAACATGGCCACCCTGCGTTCCCCTTCATGCTAGGAAGAGTCTGGGGTTTGGCAGGCAGCCGGGCACATTTAGAGATGCCTCCATGCCAGGTGGGCCGCCATATTGGAGCGGCCCACGGCCGCCATCTTGAAGCAGCACACTTGGCATTCTCTTGTGCTTTGCAGTTACAAACCTGGTGCTAACTTTAGCCTTGTTTTGATCTTCTCACCTTTATCTCATTTTTAGTCTCTCTCACTCTTCACTATGCCTCTTTTCTTCCTTCTCCCTGCCACTTACTAGCTTTTTTTGCATCTTTTTGCCCCCTTTTTGCATCTTTTTACCTCTTCTATGCCTTCTGTTTGTCTGTTTTTGTCTTCTTTCACCCTTTATTCATGTCTTTCTCTTACCTTCTGCGGCTGCACTAAGTTTCCCAAAAGACACACAATTGATGGATGGAATGCAGAACAAATCAAAACATTCACCCCCAGTCAAGAGATCTGGGTTCTAACCATCATTCTTTTGCTCACTCTGCCATCCCAGTTCAGACATGGCCAAATGCAAATCAGATTTGACTCTGTGCCTCATGGGAACAGTCCAGACCAAACTAACAGGCCAGATCCACCTGGACTGGAAACAAGCATCCTAGGACCGGTTTTATGGTTTCACCCCTCTTCAGCCAGGATAGCTTGAATTCCAGTGGCACAGTGAGCCCAGGACCGACGTCTGGGCATACCTGGCGCACTTAGGGCGAGAAAGCGAAAGAAACACAATTGATGGACAGAATGCAGTTTCCCGCCACTCTTCCCTGCTTGACTAGCCACACCCACAGCCCACTGAATCTTCTCCACCTCTTCTTGACTGTCTCAGTGGTGGAGGACTTGTGGTCCACCACCCACTCACCCAGAAAATGCTCGACCTAAGCCCCCACAGCATAAACCCCACTCCCATCCCAGCGCTGCAACCAGCCCCCCCTCCTCAAAAGGAGATGCATTCTCATGCACCTCCTGCTGCATCTCCTGAAATGCACCTTCCACTCTGTGCACTCCGGCGTCCTCCGGCACGCGGCCCACATCCTTTGGCCCCCACATCTGCTGCACATACAGAACCACTCCTCAGAACACACCCCCACCAATAACACACACCCAACCCTCACTTCCCTGCACCTCAACACCCCCTCAACTCGCCAAACACATCTTAGAAATCTGGGCCGCCTGCACTACCTCTCTCCAGACCACCTCTTCTTCACCACGACCTGCCCTAACCGCATCCACCGCAGACATGGCAGTGGGCACCGCTCCAGCTAAGAATCTCAAGACAGAACCAGCAACCCTGCCGGAGGACTCGCCATCAAGACCTGTCCTACCCCAGCATCCACCGCGGACATGGCAGTGGGCACCGCTCCTACTAAAGATCTCAAGACAGGACCAGCAACCCTGGCGGAGGACTCGCCATCAAGACCTGCCCTACCCCAGCATCCACCGCGGACATGGCAGTGGGCACCGCTCCAGCGAAGAATCTCAAGACAGAACCAGCAACCCTGCCGGAGGACTCGCCATCAAGACCTGTCCTACCCCAGCATCCACCGCGGACATGGCAGTGGGCATCGCTCCAGCTAAGAATCTCAAGACAGAACCAGCAACCCTGCCGGAGGACTCGCCATCATCTACAAAGAAAAACTCAACTGCTACACTACTGCAGCAAACACCAGCGACTGGCTATAGCACATGGCCAATAAACCCAGCACCTCGAGCCCCAACGCCCGGAGCCGCCCGTCTCTACACACCTGATGGACCAAGATCGATCTTCTGCACCACTCTCGCAGACCTCATCTCTCTGCGGCGATTGCCTCCAACGCTTTCATTCTACTCAGCAACCTCATCTCTTGCATAGAGGTCCACATTGACCCCAACACCACCGACCTCCTGGAAGAGAAGGCCCGCTGGCAGACCCGGAGGTTGGGTAGCACCGTCCCAGGCCAACTGTGGTCCATGTACAGAGGCGCCGTGGTCCCCAAGGAAGTATGGCCTCTGACACCCAGACCCCCAGTTCATGCACAGAGCACGTCCCAGCCCCCCAGCCATCACCCGACAACCCCAAACCTTTTTCCAGTGAGCTCCAGGTGCCAACCAAGAACATACAATCACACCTGCCACAGATAAGATGGCAGGGCATTAAGTGGGTCGGGTCTCACCGGGTCTGAGCAAGGCAGTTTTTTTTAAGGAGGCCTCGAAACGGGTCTCTCTTGGGCTCTGTTTTGTGCCCTAGCACTGGCAGTCCGTAACTAATAACCATTGACAAAGCCAATAGTCCTGGCGTGTTGCAAGTCGGGCGGCACGCTATGCTAAGAACAGAGTTTTAACGTAAATGTTTTAAGCCACGCCCTTAGTTGTACTGGCCACGCCCCTTTGAGAGACCCCCCTAGTTTTTTCTTCCCGACACCGACCCTCATTATCAAATTGTTCTTGGAATAGCTTCCGAGTGTGAGTGCGGTCCCATGATCTCTGTGGACCCCACCAGAGGGAAACCTGCCCAGCTGCCACACCCAGGGCGTACCTTTAAGGGGTGTTTGGGGTGTTACACCTCCCTAATAAACGTATTTTCGGGTAAATAGGTGGATACTTCAGTTTTCAGTTGTAAGGTATCTGTTGGGTTTCACCAGGAATGTTTACATTCACACAGAACACAAACACACACACTGTTTTGAAAGTTTTCAAACATGTTTATTTTACAAAATATTGTGATTTCTTTCACTTAAGATTCATACCAATCCGCATTCCTCTCCCTTTCTACTGCCCCTTCAGCCCCTCTCATGCGCCCCGGTGACATTAATTTTAACATTATGTGATTGTTGGAAAATCTGACGCTCACATCTCCCAATCTTACTGACAAAGCAACACCCCTGTCCACACCCCGACACACCCTCAGGAAGTGAAGGGAGGACTTGCCCCCGCCCTTCGCTGCCCCAGTGCACCCTGTACACCCACAGAGACACACTCTGAAACAAGATGCGCCAAGAGGCACGTTATCAGCGAACTGGGCGCTAAACAAAAACTGCGAACACAAGAAAGCAAGGCAAGAATGTCTCTGTGCAGAGCTCGCCGTCCTTGCTTGAAACAAGGGAGGGTTGTATGTGTGCAGAGCTTGGCGTCCTTGCTTGAAACAAGGCAGGATTGTGTCTACGCAGAGCTTGGCGTCCTTGCTTGAAACAAGGCAGGGTTGTATGTGTGCAGAGCTTGGCGTCCTTGCTTGAAACAAGGCAGTATTGTCTTTGCGCAGAGCTTGGCTTCCTTGCTTGAACCAAGGCAGGGTTGTATGTGTGCAGAGCTTGGCGTCCTTGCTTGAAACAAGGCAGGGTTGTATGTGTGCAGAGCTTGGTGGCCTTGCTTGAAACAAGGCAGGATTGTGTCTGTGCAGAGCTTGGCGCCCTTGCTTGAAACAAGGCAGGATTGTCTTTGTGCGGAGCTTGGCGTCCTTGCTTGAACCAAGGCAGGGTTGTATGTGTGCAGAGCTTGGCGGCCTTGCTTGAAACAAGGCAGGATTGCCTCTGCGCAGAGCTTGGCGTCCTTGCTTGAAGCAAGGCAGGATTGTGTCTGCACAGAGCTTGGCATCCTTGCTTGAAACAAGGCAGGGTTGTCTCTGCACAGAGCTCGGCGTCCTTGCTTGAAACAAGGCAGGGTTGTCTCTGTGCAGAGCTCGGCGTCCTTGCTTGAAACAAGGCAGGGTTGTTTCTGCGCAGAGCTGGGCGTCCTAGCTTGAAACAAGGCAGGATTGTGTCTGAGCAGAGCTTGGCGTCCTTGCTTGAAACAAGGCAGGGTTGTGTCTGTGCAGAGCTTGGCGGCCTTGCTTGAAACAAGGCAGGGTTGTGTCTGTGCAGAGCTCGGCGTCCTTGCTTGAAACAAGGCAGGGTTGTCTCTGCGCAGAGCTCGGCATCCTTGCTTGAACCAAGGCAGGATTGTGTCTGCGCAGAGCTCGGCGTCCTTGCTTGAACCAAGGCAGGATTGTGTCTGCGCAGAGCTCGGCGTCCTTGCTTGAAGCAAGGCAGGGTTGTTTCGGCGCAGATCTCGGCGTCCTTGCTTGAAGCAAGGCAGGGTTGTTTCTGTGCAGAGCTCGGCGTCCTTGCTTGAAACAAGGCAGGGTTGTCTCTGAGCAGAGCTCGGCGTCCTTGCTTGAAACAAGGCAGGATTGTGTCTGCGCAGAGCTCGGCGTCCTTGCTTTCATCTGAGACAGCTGCAGCTCAGCAGACAGGGGCCGTGTTTGAATCAGAGACAGTAGCCAGGGCTGTCGCGGCTGTGACGACCCACCGAGCACAGGCTGGAGATGCGCCTGTGGGACTCCGCTGCAGATGCAGGCTACCTGTGGAGGTTAGGAAGAAGCCTGTGCTAATCACACCTTTCCTCTCACTCAAGAGCGCACGACGAGCCTTTCTTCTGCAGGATGCAGAGTACGGACGGGTGCACAGCTATTTCCGTCCAGCCTCGCCGGAGCTCTTGTTATCTCGCTGCACAGAAGGCCGGGCGAGGAGTTATTAATATTGTGATGGAAAGCTCCCTGCGTAGTAGGAAAAGTTTCACATTGTCTAAGCATTGTATTGTGTACTGGAAGGGAACCCGTCCTGTACCAAACCTGTGCTAGACTCAGGCAGGCACCCTAGCACTATGGCGCAAAGGTGTGTGCGTGGCGCGCGGCATCAAAATGTTGCAAAAGTGCTAGGAAGGGGGAGGAGAGCGCCATCTCTCGGTAGACACGATGCTCTCCTGCTCCACCCTAGACACGCAGCGCAGCTCTGCACAGCACATCATACTTTACTCCTGGGCTGCATTGGGGGAGGTTTAGTAAATCTCTCCCCAAGTCTTTTCTCCAACTTGAGAACAAGCAGTGGAACATTCCAGAAGCTTCAAGCAGAGGTCTCACTGTGGCTGGACTACAGCATCCAGAGGGTGGGCTGGCATACCCTCTTTGTTATTTGGAAGCCCCCTAAAACCTTTCCGGCCAGAGAGGGATTTTGGAAGCATCGCCATGTGTCTGATCATGGGCCCCAGAGAGGGCTTCTGGGAGCACAGCCCTGTGTCTGATCAAAGGCCCAGAGAGGGATTCTGGGAGCACCGCCCTGTGTCTGATCATAGGCCCCAGAGAGGGCTTCGGGGAGCACCGCCCTGTGTCTGATCATGGGCCCCAGAGAGGGCTTCTGGGAGCACAGCCCTGTGTCTGATCAAAGGCCCAGAGAGGGATTCTGGGAGCACCGCCCTGTGTCTGATCATAGGCCCCAGAGAGGGCTTCGGGGAGCACCGCCCTGTGTCTGATCATAGGCCCCAGAGAGGGCTTCTGGGAGCACCGCCCTGTGTCTGATCATGGGCCCCAGAGAGGGCTTCTGGGAGCACCGCCCTGTGTCTGATCACAGGCCCAGAGAGGGTTTCTGGGAGCACAGCCCTGTGTCTGATCAAAGGCCCAGAGAGGGATTCTGGGAGCACCGCCCTGTGTCTGATCATAGGCCCCAGAGAGGGCTTCTGGGAGCACCGCCCTGTGTCTGATCAAAGGTCCAGAGAGGGATTCTGGGAGCACCGCCCTGTGTCTGATCATGGGCCCCAGAGAAGGCTTCGGGGAGCACAGCCCTGTGTCTGATCAAAGGCCCAGAGAGGGATTCTGGGAGCACCGCCCTGTGTCTGATCATGGGCCCCAGAGAAGGCTTCGGGGAGCACCGCCCTGTGTCTGATCATGGGCCCCAGAGAGGGCTTCTGGGAGCACAGCCCTGTGTCTGATCAAAGGCCCAGAGAGGGATTCTGGGAGCACCGCCCTGTGTCTGATCATAGGCCCCAGAGAGGGCTTCGGGGAGCACCGCCCTGTGTCTGATCATAGGCCCCAGAGAGGGCTTCTGGGAGCACCGCCCTGTGTCTGATCATGGGCCCCAGAGAGGGCTTCTGGGAGCACCGCCCTGTGTCTGATCACAGGCCCAGAGAGGGTTTCTGGGAGCACAGCCCTGTGTCTGATCAAAGGCCCAGAGAGGGATTCTGGGAGCACCGCCCTGTGTCTGATCATAGGCCCCAGAGAGGGCTTCTGGGAGCACCGCCCTGTGTCTGATCAAAGGTCCAGAGAGGGATTCTGGGAGCACCGCCCTGTGTCTGATCATGGGCCCCAGAGAAGGCTTCGGGGAGCACAGCCCTGTGTCTGATCAAAGGCCCAGAGAGGGATTCTGGGAGCACCGCCCTGTGTCTGATCATGGGCCCCAGAGAAGGCTTCGGGGAGCACCGCCCTGTGTCTGATCATAGGCCCCAGAGAGGGCTTCTGGGAGCACCGCCCTGTGTCTGATCACAGGCCCAGAGAGGGTTTCTGGGAGCACAGCCCTGTGTCTGATCAAAGGCCTAGAGAGGGATTCTGGGAGCACCGCCCTGTGTCTGATCATAGGCCCCAGAGAGGGCTTCTGGGAGCACCGCCCTGTGTCTGATCAAAGGTCCAGAGAGGGATTCTGGGAGCACCGCCCTGTGTCTGATCATGGGCCCCAGAGAAGGCTTCGGGGAGCACAGCCCTGTGTCTGATCAAAGGCCCAGAGAGGGATTCTGGGAGCACCGCCCTGTGTCTGATCATGGGCCCCAGAGAAGGCTTCTGGGAGCACCGCCCTGTGTCTGATCATAGGCCCCAGAGAGGGCTTCTGGGAGCACCGCCCTGTGTCTGATCATGGGCTTCAGAGAAGGCTTCTGGGAGCACCGCCCTGTGTCTGATCAAAGGCCCAGAGAGGGTTTCTGGGAGCACAGCCCTGTGTCTGATCAAAGGCCCAGAGAGGGATTCTGGGAGCACCGCCCTGTGTCTGATCATGGGCCCCAGAGAGGGCTTCTGGGAGCACCGCCCTGTGTCTGATCATGGGCTTCAGAGAAGGCTTCTGGGAGCACCGCCCTGTGTCTGATCAAAGGCCCAGAGAGGGTTTCTGGGAGCACAGCCCTGTGTCTGATCATGGGCCCCAGAGAAGGCTTCGGGGAGCACAGCCCTGTGTCTGATCAAAGGCCCAGATAGGGATTCTGGGAGCACCGCCCTGTGTCTGATCATGGGCCCCAGAGAAGGCTTCGGGGAGCACCGCCCTGTGTCTGATCATAGGCCCCAGAGAGGGCTTCTGGGAGCACCGCCCTGTGTCTGATCATGGGCTTCAGAGAAGGCTTCTGGGAGCACCGCCCTGTGTCTGATCAAAGGCCCAGAGAGGGATTCTGGGAGCACCGCCCTGTGTCTGATCATGGGCCCCAGAGAAGGCTTCGGGGAGCACCGCCCTGTGTCTGATCATGGGCCCCAGAGAAGGCTTCGGGGAGCACCGCCCTGTGTCTGATCATAGGCCCCAGAGAGGGCTTCTGGGAGCACCGCCCTGTGTCTGATCATGGGCTTCAGAGAAGGCTTCTGGGAGCACCGCCCTGTGTCTGATCAAAGGCCCAGAGAGGGTTTCTGGGAGCACAGCCCTGTGTCTGATCAAAGGCCCAGAGAGGGCTTCTGGGAGCACAGCCCTGTGTCTGATCAAAGGCCCAGAGAGGGCTTCTGGGAGCACCGCCCTGTGTCTGATCATGGGCCCCAGAGAGGGCTTCTGGGAGCACCGCCCTGTGTCTGATCATGGGCCCCAGAGAAGGCTTCTGGGAGCACCGCCCTGTGTCTGATCATGGGCCCCAGAGAAGGCTTCTGGGAGCACAGCCCTGTGTCTGATCAAAGGCCCAGAGAGGGTTTCTGGGAGCACAGCCCTGTGTCTGATCAAAAGCCCAGAGAGGGTTTCTGGGAGCACAGCCCTGTGTCTGATCAAAAGCCCAGAGAGGGTTTCTGGGAGCACAGCCCTGTGTCTGATCAAAGGCCCAGAGAGGGCTTCTGGGAGCACCGCCCTGTGTCTGATCATGGGCCCCAGAGAGGGCTTCTGGGAGCACCGCCCTGTGTCTGATCATGTGCTTCAGAGAAGGCTTCTGGGATCACCGCCCTGTGTCTGATCAAAGGCCCAGAGAGGGTTTCTGGGAGCACAGCCCTGTGTCTGATCAAAAGCCCAGAGAGGGTTTCTGGGAGCACAGCCCTGTGTCTGATCAAAGGCCCAGAGAGGGCTTCTGGGAGCACCGCCCTGTGTCTGATCATAGGCCCCAGAGAGGGCTTCTGGGAGCACCGCCCTGTGTCTGATCATGGGCTTCAGAGAAGGCTTCTGGGAGCACCGCCCTGTGTCTGATCAAAGGCCCAGAGAGGGTTTCTGGGAGCACAGCCCTGTGTCTGATCAAAGGCCCAGAGAGGGCTTCTGGGAGCACAGCCCTGTGTCTGATCAAAGGCCCAGAGAGGGCTTCTGGGAGCACCGCCCTGTGTCTGATCATGGGCCCCAGAGAGGGCTTCTGGGAGCACCGCCCTGTGTCTGATCATGGGCCCCAGAGAAGGCTTCTGGGAGCACAGCCCTGTGTCTGATCAAAGGCCCAGAGAGGGTTTCTGGGAGCACAGCCCTGTGTCTGATCAAAAGCCCAGAGAGGGTTTCTGGGAGCACAGCCCTGTGTCTGATCAAAAGCTCAGAGAGGGTTTCTGGGAGCATAGCCCTGTGTCTGATCAAAGGCCCAGAGAGGGCTTCTGGGAGCACCGCCCTGTGTCTGATCATGGGCCCCAGAGAGGGCTTCTGGGAGCACCGCCCTGTGTCTGATCATGTGCTTCAGAGAAGGCTTCTGGGATCACCGCCCTGTGTCTGATCAAAGGCCCAGAGAGGGTTTCTGGGAGCACAGCCCTGTGTCTGATCAAAAGCCCAGAGAGGGTTTCTGGGAGCACAGCCCTGTGTCTGATCAAAGGCCCAGAGAGGGCTTCTGGGAGCACCGCCCTGTGTCTGATCATGGGCCCCAGAGAGGGCTTCTGGGAGCACCGCCCTGTGTCTGATCATGGGCCCCAGAGAAGGCTTCTGGGAGCACCGCCCTGTGTCTGATCATGGGCCCCAGAGAGGGCTTCTGGGAGCACCGCCCTGTGTCTGATCATGGGCCCCAGAGAAGGCTTCTGGGAGCACAGCCCTGTGTCTGATCAAAGGCCCAGAGAGGGTTTCTGGGAGCACAGCTGTGTCTGATCAAAAGCCCGGAGAGGGTTTCTGGGAGCACAGCCCTGTGTCTGATCAAAAGCCCAGAGAGGGTTTCTGGGAGCACCGCCCTGTGTCTGATCATGGGCCCCAGAGAGGGCTTCTGGGAGCACCGCCCTGTGTCTGATCATGGGCTTCAGAGAAGGCTTCTGGGAGCACCGCCCTGTGTCTGATCATGGGCCCCAGAGAACGCTTCTGGGAGCACAGCCCTGTGTCTGATCAAAGGCCCAGAGAGGGTTTCTGGGAGCACAGCCCTGTGTCTGATCAAAGGCCCACAGAGGGCATCTGTGGGCACCGCCCTGTGTCAACATTGAATACCAGACCCGGAGAGGGCATCTGGGAGCACCGCCCTGTTTCTGATCAAAGGCCCAGAGAGGGCTTCTGGGAGCACTGCCCTGTATCTGATCATGGGCCCCAGAGAGAGCTTCTGGGAGCACCGCCCTGTGTCTGATCATAGGCCCCAGAGAGGGCTTCTGGGAGCACCGCCCTGTGTCTGATCATGGGCCCCAGAGAGGGCTTCTGGGAGCACCGCCCTGTATCTGATCATCGGCCCCAGAGAGGGCTTCTGGGAGCACCGCCCTGTGTCTGATCATAGGCCCCAGAGAGGGCTTCTGGGAGAACCGCCCTGTGTCTGATCATAGGCCCCAGAGAGGCTTCTGGGAGCACCGCCCTGTGTCTGATCATAGGCCACAGAGAGGGATTCTGGGAGCTCCGCCCTGTGTCTGATCATAGGCCCCAGAGAGGGCTTCTGGGAGCACAGCCCTGTATATGATCATAGGCCCCAGAGAAGGCTTCGGGGAGCACAGCCCTGTGTCTGATCATAGGCCCTGGAGAGGGCTTCTGGGAGCACCACCCTGTGTCTGATCATGGGCCCCAGAGAGGGCTTCTGGGAGCACCGCCCTGTGTCTGATCATAGGCCCCAGAGAGGGCTTCTGGGAGCACATCCCTGTGTCTGATCATGGGCCCCAGAGAGGGCTTCTGGGAGCACCGCCCTGTATCTGATCAAAGGCCCAGAGAGGGTTTCTGGGAGCACAGCCCTGTGTCTGATCAAAGGCCCACAGAGGGCATCTGTGGGCACCGCCCTGTGTCAACATTGAATACCAGACCCGGAGAGGGTATCTGGGAGCACCGCCCTGTGTCTGATCAAAGGCCCACCGAGGGCATCTGGGAGCACCGCCCTGTGTCTGATCATAGGCCCCAGAGAGGGCTTCTGGGAGCACCGCCCTGTGTCTGATCAAAGGCCCAGAGAGGGCTTCTGGGAGCACCGCCCTGTGTCTGATCAAAGGTCCAGAGAGGGCTTCTGGGAGCACCGCCCTGTGTCTGATCAAAGGCCCACCGAGGGCATCTGGGAGCACCGCCCTGTGTCTGATCATAGGCCCCAGAGAGGGCTTCTGGGAGCACCGCCCTGTGTCTGATCAAAGGCCCAGAGAGGGCTTCTGGGAGCACCGCACTGTGTCTGATCATCAGACCCAGAGAGGGCATCTGTGGGCACCGCCCTGTGTCAACATTGAATACCAGACCCGGAGAGGGCATCTGGGAGCACCGCCCTGTTTCTGATCAAAGGCCCAGAGAGGGCTTCTGGGAGCACTGCCCTGTATCTGATCATGGGCCCCAGAGAGAGCTTCTGGGAGCACCGCCCTGTGTCTGATCATAGGCCCCAGAGAGGGCTTCTGGGAGCACCGCCCTGTGTCTGATCATGGGCCCCAGAGAGGGCTTCTGGGAGCACCGCCCTGTATCTGATCATAGGCCCCAGAGAGGGCTTCTGGGAGCACCGCCCTGTGTCTGATCATAGGCCCCAGAGAGGGCTTCTGGGAGAACCGCCCTGTGTCTGATCATAGGCCTCAGAGAGGCTTCTGGGAGCACCGCCCTGTGTCTGATCATAGGCCACAGAGAGGGATTCTGGGAGCTCCGCCCTGTGTCTGATCATAGGCCCCAGAGAGGGCTTCTGGGAGCACAGCCCTGTATATGATCATAGGCCCCAGAGAAGGCTTCGGGGAGCACAGCCCTGTGTCTGATCATAGGCCCTAGAGAGGGCTTCTGGGAGCACCACCCTGTGTCTGATCATGGGCCCCAGAGAGGGCTTCTGGGAGCACCGCCCTGTGTCTGATCATAGGCCCCAGAGAGGGCTTCTGGGAGCACATCCCTGTGTCTGATCATGGGCCCCAGAGAGGGCTTCTGGGAGCACCGCCCTGTATCTGATCAAAGGCCCAGAGAGGGTTTCTGGGAGCACAGCCCTGTGTCTGATCAAAGGCCCACAGAGGGCATCTGTGGGCACCGCCCTGTGTCAACATTGAATACCAGACCCGGAGAGGGTATCTGGGAGCACCGCCCTGTGTCTGATCAAAGGCCCACCGAGGGCATCTGGGAGCACCGCCCTGTGTCTGATCATAGGCCCCAGAGAGGGCTTCTGGGAGCACCGCCCTGTGTCTGATCAAAGGCCCAGAGAGGGCTTCTGGGAGCACCGCCCTGTGTCTGATCAAAGGTCCAGAGAGGGCTTCTGGGAGCACCGCCCTGTGTCTGATCAAAGGCCCACCGAGGGCATCTGGGAGCACCGCCCTGTGTCTGATCATAGGCCCCAGAGAGGGCTTCTGGGAGCACCGCCCTGTGTCTGATCAAAGGCCCAGAGAGGGCTTCTGGGAGCACCGCACTGTGTCTGATCATCAGACCCAGAGAGGGCTTCTGGGAGCACAGCCGTGTGTCTGATCAAAGGCCCACAGAGAGCTTCTGGGAGCACACCCCTGTATCTGAACATAGGCCCCAGAGAGGGCTTCTGGGAGCACCGCCCTGTGTCTGATGATAGGCCCACAGAGGGCTTCTGGGAGCACCGCCCTGTGTCTGATCATAGGCCCACAGAGGGCTTCTGGGAGCACCGCCCTGTGTCTGATCATAGGCCCCAGAGAGGGCTTCTGGGAGCACAGCCCTGTGTGAACATTGATTACCAGACCCAGAGAGGGCTTCTGGGAGCAAACCCCTGTATCTGATCAAAGGCCCAGAGAGGGCTTCTGGGAGCACCGCCCTGTGTCTGATCATAGGCCCCAGAGAGGGCTTCTGGGAGCACCGCCCTGTGTCTGATCACAGACCCAAGAGAGGGCTTCTGGGAGCACCGCCCTGTGTCTGATCATGGGCCCCAGAGAGGGCTTCTGGGAGCACCGCCCTGTGTCTGATCATAGGCCCCAGAGAGGGCTTCTGGGAGCACCGCCCTGTGTCTGATCATAGGCCCAGAGAAGGCTTCTGGGAGCACCGCACTGTGTCTGATCAAAGGCCCAGAGAGGGCTTCTGGGAGCACTGCCCTGTGTCTGATCATAGGCCCAGAGAGGGCGTCTGGGAGCACCGCCCTGTGTCTGATCAAAGGCTCAGAGAGGGCTTCTGGGAGCACCGCCCTGTGTCTGATCACAGACCCTAGAGAGGGCTTCTGGGAGCACCGCCCTGTGTCTGATCATGGGCCCCAGAGAGGGCTTCTGGGAGCACCGCCCTGTGTCTGATCACAGACCCTAGAGAGGGCTTCTGGGAGCACCGCCCTGTGTCTGATCAAATGCCCAGAGAGGGCTTCTGGGAGCACCGCCCTGTGTCTGATCATAGGCCCCAGAGAGGGCTTCTGGGAGCACCGCCCTGTGTCTGATCATAGGCCCTGAGAAGGCTTCTGGGAGCACCGCCCTGTGTCTGATCAAAGGCCCAGAGAGGGCTTCTGGGAGCACCGCCCTGTGTCTGATCATAGGCCCCAGAGAGGGCTTCTGGGAGCACCGCCCTGTGTCTGATCAAAGGCCCAGAGAGGGTTTCTGGGAGCACAGCCCTGTGTCTGATCAAAGGCCCAGAAAGGGCTTCTGGGAGCACTGCCCTGTGTCTGATCAAAGGCCCCCAGAGAGGGCTTCTGGGAGCACCGCCCTGTGTCTGATCACAGACCCTAGAGAG
The DNA here is from genome assembly GCF_964261635.1 of Lissotriton helveticus. Classification (NCBI taxonomy): domain Eukaryota; kingdom Metazoa; phylum Chordata; class Amphibia; order Caudata; family Salamandridae; genus Lissotriton; species Lissotriton helveticus. The sequence goes on along the minus strand of NC_136065.1, from coordinate 2,128,173,153 downwards.
GGCTTCTGGGAGCACCGCCCTGTGTCTGATCATGGGCCCCAGAGAGGGCTTCTGGGAGCACCGCACTGTGTCTGATCATAGGCCCAGAGAGGGTTTCTGGGAGCACCGCCCTGTGTCTGATCATAGGCCCCAGAGAGGGCTTCTGGGAGCACCGCCCTGTGGAATAATTACAAAAGAGGTCCCATCCTGTATGAAACCAAAACTGGATAAAAACCTCTGCAAGGAGAACTGTAGAGTGACTGAGTGAAATCCTCTCACAGGCGCACTGGTTTATCTCCACAAGCCTTTTCAAACAGGAAGGGGTGGGAGCACACTGCTGACCTCCCAGCACAGTTCGCCCCTTAGCATTATGGTAAATGCAGTTCATGGTACATCCTTACTTGAATATTGACTCGAGTATTCCATCAACGTCGGTGCAGGTTAGTGCTGTACATCTCTAGACACGTGTTTCTGGATATTTATCATAATACTGGGGGGCAAACTGTGCTGGGAGGTGAAGCAGTGTGCTCCCACCCCCTTCTGATCAGAGGAGTGCCTTAAGGAGGCACAGTAAGGCAGGACTTTAAGAACACCCCCCCCCCACCACCAAAGGCTGTAGGCTCGAGGCAGAGCACTATGAATGGCCCCCACAATAAAGCCCATAAAATGCAGCTCTTAGCTGTGTGCTGAGAAAGACCCCATGGGAAGCCCAGTAGGCGGGGTTTGTGCATGCAGAAGCCTGGGCATTGCCACGCCCTGTAGGGCGGGGCTGTTACACGGTTCAAACCATTTGATAAACATGGTGGGGGAGTTGTATCCTGAGAAGCCCTGCTTTACAGCCCAGTGACTGCCTTCTATGCAGTTGAGTGACATGGAGTATGTATCTGTCTGAAGAATGTTTTAATTGTCAAAGCACTGGGTGGACTTTGATTTATGAATTGTTATTGAGCGCTCCACCCCCCCCCCCTCCACCTCCCTGAGTGGACCTCCTGCTGCCCCCTTCTTTCATTCCTCGGCATCTGAGTACACTCCATACAGGGGGCTTTGAAGCTGAGTACACTCCATACAGGGGGCTCAGAAGCGGAGTACACTCCATACAGGGGGCTCAGCAGCTGGGTACACTCCCAGGCAGGGGGCTCAGCAGCTAGGTACACTGCCTTGCAGGGGGCTCAGCAGCTGAGTGCACTCCATACAGGGGTCTCAGCAGCTGAGTATACTCCCTAGCAGGGGGCTCAGCAGCTGAGTACCCTCTCTTAGTAGTATAAATCTTTATTCGGTAAAATTGATCACCATAAAAGACAACAATATACATTTTAAAATACATTCCATCAAATTATACTAGCAACAACAAGGGTTGACCATACTTAAAATACGACTGAGCACTGTCATAATTAATAAAACCACGGACAAAAAAAAATACTCCAGGCACTCAGAATTAGCAGCTTCAAACAACTCCACTCTGGGTAGGTAGAGGCCTTGCAATCATTCCCAGAGATCTTGATCTAATAATCCAGGCACTACCTAAAAACTTTGCCACCCCGCATATCAATGGGGTAGATGATAGATCCGATGTAATCACTCGTAAGGCCGAGCGATGGCACCTCATCCCCAAACCTTTACATACTGGTTTCAACCAGTTTTTCCGCGCCACTTTATACGCGGGGCAGGCAAAAAGAAGATGGGCCACGGACTCTTTAGGGGCCGCACAGCCAGGACAAGATCGCAAGGGGCCGCCCTGGTTGGACCATTTTGAAGTAAATTCGTGTACCGGGAGGGTACCATACCTTAATTTTAAAAAGAGGGCCCTGTCTAGAGGCTTGGTTATCAAGTCAAGGAAGGGTTCAAGTTTCCTTACACACTTACACTCCAGAAAAGACTCTGTAAGTGAACCCCCTGTTATACCACGTGATGCTTCAGCCTGAACCCAATCCCAATATAATTTCTTGATCACCATTTTGGGCGGGGGCGCTTGAGACTCCCAAATATCTCTCAAACCCAATTGGGAGACCAATAGCCTCAAATTTTTCAACCAGCCAATTTTACACCCAGAGTCGAGTAAAATTAGCTCGTCCAGTACTTCAGCATATTTGGCCAACTCCTTAGTCCTTCTCAGGCGGACCCAAAAAAGCAATGGTCGCAGCCTCACTATATCCTTTAGGGCACGTCTACCAAGGTCTAACCGCAAGGGGATAAGCGGGGTGGAAACAGGGAGTGCCACCACATCTCTCAAAAACTTATTTTCTGCTAAGGTTAGCTCATTTACATTGTCGAACCCCCATAATTCGGAGCCGTACAATGCAGCCGGGAGTATCTGGCCATCGTAGATGGCCATTACCGGGGACACTGGTTTACTAATTGATGCCCGGTACTCTCGTAAGATCACCCCCGACACTCTTTTGTGGCCCAATAGCATTTTCGCTAAGTGATCCTTCCAGGTCATTCGGCTATTTATCCGGACCCCTAAATAGTCGAATGCCTCGACCAACTCCAAGGGAGTCCCATTAAGCAGAAAATTGTTTTTAAAATTTTTGGCGGGTGAAAAGGCCATCAATTTGGTTTTGGTGGTGTTGATGGTTAGGCCTCTCTCTGTACAAAAGGAGGAGAAACGCTGCAGGAGTTTGTGCAGGCCTATCGGGGATTTAGCTATCAGTAAGGTATCATCAGCAAAGAGCAGGGTCTGAATCTTTTCCCCCGCCAGGGTTAGGGCATCCGTCTCTTCTCCTCTCAGATGGTCCACCACTCCATTCACAAACAAGGAGAAGAGAGTCGGAGCCATGACACACCCTTGACGGACTCCACTCCTCACAGGTACCCTATCTGTCAGTTGGCCCTGTGTACCCCATCTGATCCTGGCGTATGTCCCCTCGTGGAGTCTTACAATTAATCTTAAGAGTGAGCCAGGAAAGCCCAAACTTTTCAGAATCTCCCACAGTTTAGCACGGGGGACCAGGTCGAAGGCCGTCTTGAGATCTATGAAGGCCATATATAGGCTCCCCTTCTTGATGGTAACTGCCTTCCAATAGATCCCAAACAGCCGAAAGACCTGGTCCATCGTGCCCACCCTTTGGCGAAATCCGGCCTGCAGATGAGAGAGAATGCCTTCCTCCTCCATCCAGTCGCCCACCCTGGCGATAATGACCCTGCCAACCACTTTCTGGATTATGTCTATCAGACTAATCGGTCTGTAGTTGGCAGGGTCATCTCTTGCCCCCTTCTTGTACACTGTGACCACCTCGGCACCCTTCCATGAATCTGGCACGGGGTGTCCCTTTACTAACAAATTCATTATGGTGGCTATTAAATTTGCCCAGGCTAGGGGTTCAGCAATCAAGAGGTCCCCAGGGATCCCATCCGGCCCAGCTGCCTTTTTGGGCATCAAATGTTTAATTGCTGCCACTACTTCGGAGGCCATAAATAAGCACTCCGTCTCCCCGTCAGGATCCCTTCCCTCCCCACAAGCAACCAAAGGGCCAGATGTATCTTCACTGCCGCCATACAGAGATGAAAAGTGATTGAACCATTGCAGGCTGGTTATATGGGTTGCTAAAGGCTGGGTTTTACCCTGCCTAGCTCTATTGATTAAATCCCAGAATAACGTCGAGTCCCTCCTGCTGACGGCGTCTGTTATTTCCCTCCAGTGCTCCTCCTCCCACTCGCGCTTTGCCAGAGCAACTGCTCTCAAGTACTCCCTCCTGGCCGCTCTAACCAGAGTAGGATTCCTTGAGAGCAAGGCAACTGACAAACTTTTCCTCTTCCCCCTGCAGTCCGATGAATACCATGGGTTGCTGGATATGGGGGGAGTCCTATTTGATCTGGGGGTTTTCCCTTTAGAGGTGAAATAAAGACTCACTTGATCTATCGTGCCTTTATATGCAGAATCTAGTTGTAAAGAAAGGCACGGAGGGCTAGCAACCACCCGATCCATTGCTTCCAAGTCCCTGTACAGGGCTTCGATGGTAAATTTAATGGTCTCTAGTTGGTCTGCGTTTAGCTGAGCCTTGTCCCACTTCAATCTACGATTGTTTTCGTAGGGGATGATCTCTTTGGTTAGTTTCAACGGTGCACTCATCCCTTTCTCTTTAATTTTGCCCCATTTAAACTTGCAGCAAAGCGGATTATGGTCGCTATCCTGGGTGGGTACCACCTCCATATCAATAAGGTCCATCCACATACTAACACTCATTAAAATATAGTCAATTCTGGACGGGGCCGATAGCCTGTTAAAAGTCATTGCACCTAATATATCAGACCGGGTCCTGCCATTAAGGGCTCTTAATTTGTGCTCCCTAGTGAGGGCGTTCAGTTGGATTGCCCTAGCAAACCATTTCCGGATGGGGGGTACCGTCAAGGGGGGGATAGACCACCTGGAGTCGTCCTCCTCAGTACCTAGTGGATCATCACCAAGAAGAGGTTCGAACGTGCAATTAAAATCGCCACCCACCATAATTCTGGCTGAGGGAGGGCAATTAGCTAGAGCAGAATCAAGGCTCAATATGGTTGCCGAAGTATTATCCCCCGCAGCCCCTCTAGCGTACACATTAAAAAGTTCAAGCCTAATCCCCTTGATATGACCCCTGGAAGAAAGGTGCATTAAATCATTACACTGGGTGTCATTAGAGGCCATGTCCCAATCTAGGTCAGTTCTTATCCAGACTAAAAGACCTCCTGCTGGTCTACCTTTCCCTCTACTTATCGCTGGGGAAAAGAAGGTAGTGTAGCCAGATTTATCAATTGGTATCAAGCACCAAGTTTCTTGAAACAGGCAGACATCGAACTTCTCGATGAATTCATGCCATTCAGGAATGTCTAACTTCCTTTTTAGCCCGGCTACATTCCAGGAAATCAGGTTTATTACCCTAGAACCCTTGTGCACTAGAGAGAACCCTTCCGTGATCTCCCCCCCCGGCTCCATTCCCACACCTCTAGATTGGTGGCTGTTACTCACACAACAAGATTGCCTGTCGGGTTCAGAACAATCAACAACAATAGACATACCCGGGGCATCAAAATGAGGCATATTCGAGTGGATGACATTAGAGTCATCTTTGGTTACCTCCTGGGAATTGTCACAAATAATTCCTCCTTGCTGGGGATCCACTCCATGTCTACCGCCTCCCTCCTCCATAGGCTGTAAGCATCAATCGCAGTCCTCCATGCCACTAAGCTGCGAAAACCTATTGAAAGTATCTAAGGGGGTGAAGGGTCTAAGATGCTCCATTGCACCATTGTGGCTTAGGTGATGTCTCTGTGGAACCGTAAACCAACCAGACTGACCATTAGGGTAAAGCTGATGCTGGCCAAATACCTGATGAGTACTATTGTAACCAAACTGCTTGGGCCATAGGGCATAAGACTCTTCCCTATGTTTGGGGGGGTAAGGAACCGGCCTCGGGTAAAAGTAGGTTAAGGGCCTAGGTGTAATAGAGTTTCCTCCTCCTGCATGTGGCCAGTTTAAAATGTAGTCCACTGCACGGGGGTCTCTAAAATTGACCACCACTAGATCCCCGTCAATATCTTTCCTAGTGTTACCCAACCACGGGATCCTTCTGACATGTACAATATCTCCATCCACATTTGGGGCTATAGGCCTGAATGTCCTCAACCAATGAATTATTTTATTTTTCAATTGGCCATAACCTTCCTTCTTATTGTCTGCTAATGGAGGAACCCCGGTCATGACTACTACATAGGGCACCGCCTGAGGTGGAATTTCCACTTGAGGTACCCTAGTAAAAGGACCTCTGGTGCGTCCCCCTTCCCCCTGTCTCTCGCTTCTGTTTACTGGGGGAGCCTTTGTCATTGGCCTTTGGGGGCCACCTTCTGTCCCAGCTACAGAAATGATCGGGTTCATTGTAGGATTTTCTTTATGTATAGCAGGCGCCGCCTTTCCCTGATGCTGAGACGACTGTTTAGACGGCTGGAGTAGAGCAGAGGGGGTAGCTACTGGGGGTTTTACAGTCTCGCTAGACGAGACCCCAGTACAAGGTGTTGGTTGTGTTCCCCCACTCCCCTGAGCCCTGGTCACCGTGGCCATACTATTTAAGGCAGCCTCTACTAAGGTCAATCTATTTTCGACTTTCCTAAGACTCTCAATCACGGGTAGCAACAGAGACCTCAGTAAAAGTTCGAAATCCCCTACAGGTGGAGGAGGAGTCGATGAGTTTGTAAATAAGGGCCCCTGACTGTTAACTAAAACTGCTATATTGGGGACCTCAACAAGCGGAGTAGCCACCATTGGTGATGCCTCGGGTGTTACAGTAGTTGCAACTTCCATGGTAGCCCTTACATGCGGTGATGATAATTTAGGGCCTTTGCCAAAGTCTAGATAGGAAATTTTAACTTTGCCTTGTCCCGCCCTTAATTTCCTCCTTTTTTTATTTGGTGGTGGTCCGTGTATCTGTGCAACCACTAGTTGCTTGGATTTCAATGATTTAAGCTTCAGGGGAGCAGCAGGGTGGCATGGGATCTGGGTAGGGGGGTCAATCACAATAGGATCAAGGGACATACCAGGCGAAGAAGTGCAGTCACGCAGTAAAAGTGGGAAGCCTTCTTGACTAACGGTTTCCCTCCCAAGGTCGATTAAGTCCCCCTCGGTGAACAAAGATACAGACGCAGAGTCAATAAAGGATCTGTTTTTCAAGCTTTCGATTGAACGCCTCCGCTCAGCCCTGCGTTCAGCCATGATCGATTCCTTCTCCCCCTCGGACAGTACCTTGGGAAAGTAATTGTCTAGTGACCCATTGCGAAGTTTGCCCTTCTTCCCAGGTGACCCCCATCAGGTAGGGTAGCCATTAACTAACCTGTAACACAAGCCCACGGAGTGGGTTTTAGAGAGTGGGCCCAGCCCGGCCTGCTCTGGCCTACGAGGGCCTCAGAGGGCCCGCCCTTTGCCCGGGCTTCGCCCCGGGCGCTCCCGCGCAGCGGGTTACAAAGGTTTATATGGGCCTAAGGCTGGAATAAGCTGGGCGGGGCGGTCAGGGAGAGCGGGCCAGGTGATAGGCCGGAGGATTGCCGGGACTCCTGGGAAAGCGAGTCCCGGTTCCTTTGCTCGCAGCCCTGTCGCACGCTCTCTCACCCAGCTGGCTCCTGTGACTCCTGGGCTCCGGTGGCGGCAACAGCGCAGCGGGACCCGCGAAGCGGGTTCCGCAAGTAGTGAAATTGGTCTCCCAACGGCAGCAGGAACACACACAGCAAACGACCCCAATGTCAATAGGAGGCGGGGATTTTTAAAAAGGTGAGCTGGGCGGGGCGGTCAGGGAGAGCGGGCCAGGTGATAGGCCGGAGGATTGCCGGGACTCCTGGGAAGCGAGTCCCGGTTCCTTCGCTCGCAGCCCTGTCGCACGCTCTCTCACCCAGCTGGCTCCTGTGACTCCTGGGCTCCGGTGGCGGCAACAGCGCAGCGGGACCCGCGAAGCGGGTTCCGCAAGTAGTGAAATTGGTCTCCCAACGGCAGCAGGAACACACACAGCAAACGACCCCAATGTCAATAGGAGGCGGGGATTTTTAAAAAGGTGAGCTGGGCGGGGCGGTCAGGGAGAGCGGGCCAGGTGATAGGCCGGAGGATTGCCGGGACTCCTGGGAAAGTGAGTCCCGGTTCCTTCGCTCGCAGCCCTGTCGCACGCTCTCTCACCCAGCTGGCTCCTGTGACTCCTGGGCTCCGGTGGCGGCAACAGCGCAGCGGGACCCGCGAAGCGGGTTCCGCAAGTAGTGAAATTGGTCTCCCAACGGCAGCAGGAACACACACAGCAAACGACCCTAGTAGGGGGCTCAGCAGCTGAGTACACTCCCTAGCAGGGGGTCAGCAGCTGAGTGCACTCCTTAGCAGGGGGCTCAGCAGCTGAGTACACTCCATACAGGAGGCTGGGCAGCTGAGTACAGTACCTTTCAGGGGGCTTAGCAGCTGAGTACACTACCTTAGCAGGGGGCTCCGCAGCTGAGTACCCTCCCTAGCAGGGGGCTCAGCATCTGAGTACACTGACACTCCCTAGCAGGGGGCTCAGCAGCTGAGTACACTTCATACAGGAGGCTTGGCAGCTGAGTACAGTACCTTGCAGGGGACTTAGCAGCTGAGTGCACTCCTTAGCAGGGGGCTCAGCAGCGGAGTACCCTCCTTAGCAGGGGGATTAGCATCTGAGTACACTCCCTAGCAGGGGGTTCAGCAGCTGAGTACACTCCATACAGGGGTCTCGGCAGCTGAGTACACTAACTAGCAGGGGGCTCAGCTGCTGAGTACACTACCTTGCAGGGGGCTCAGCAGCTGAGTACACTCTCTAGCAGGGGGCTCAGCAGCAGCTGAGTACACTCCATACAGGGGTCTCGGCAGCTGAGTACACTCCATAGCAGGAGGGGTCAGCAGCTGAGTAAACTCCATACAGGGGGATCAGCAGCTGAGTACTCTTCCTAACAGGGGGCTCAGCAGCTGAGTACACTCCCCAGCAGGGGGGTCAGCAGCTGAGTACACTCCATACAGGGGTTGCGGCAGCTGAGTACACTAACTAGCAGGGGGCTCAGCTGCTGAGTACACTCCCTAGCAGGGGGCTCAGCAGCTGAGTACACTCCATACAGGGGTCTCGGCAATTGAGTACACTCCCTAGCGTGGGGGTCAGCAGCTGAGTACACTCCATACAGGGGGATCAGCAGCTGAGTAAACTTCCTAGCAGGGGGCTCAGCAGCTGAGTACACTCCCTAGCAGGGGGCTCTGCAGGTGTGTACACTCCTTAGCAGGGGGCTCATCAGCTGAGTACACTGCCTAGCAGGGAGCGCAGCAGCTGAGTACACTCCCTAGCAGGGGGATCAGCAGCTGAGTATACTCCTTAGCAGGGGGATCAGCACCTGCGTACACTCCCTAGCAGGGAGCTCAGCACCTGAGTACACTCCCTAGCATGGGGCTCATCATCTGAGTAGACTCCCTAGCAGGGGGCTCAGCATCTGAGTGCACTCCTTAGCAGGGGGCCAACCAGCTGAGTATACTCCTTAGCAGGGGGCTCAGCAGCTTAGCAGGGGGCTCAGCAGCTGAGTACACTGCCTAGCAAGGGGCAAAGCAGCTGTGTACACTCCCTAGCAGGGGGCTCAGCATCTGAGTACACTCCTTAGCAGGGGGCTCAGCAGCTGAGTGCACTCCCTAGCGGGGGGTCAGCAGCTGAGTACACTCCATGCAGGGGTCTTGGCAGCTGAGTACACTACCTTGCAGGAGGCTCAGCAGCTGAGTACACTCCCTAGCAGGGGGCTCAGCAGCTGAGTACACTCCATACAGGGGTCTCGGCAGCTGAGTACACTCCCTAGCGGGGGGGTCAGCATCTGAGTATACTTCATACAGGGGGATCAGCAGCTGAGTACACTTCCTAGCAGGGGGCTCAGCAGCTGAGTACACTCCCTAGCATGGGGCTCAGCAGCTGAGTACACTCCCCAGCAGGGGGCTCAGCAGCTGAGTACACTCCCTAGCAGGGGGCACAGCATCTGAGTGCACTCCCTAGCAGCGAGCTCAGCAGCTGAGTAGACTCCCTAGCATGGGGCTCAGCATCTGAGTAGACTCCCTAGCAGGGGGCTCAGCAGCTGAGTACACTCCCTAGCAGGGGGCTCAGCAGCTGAGTACACTCCCCAGCAGGGGGCTCAGCAGCTGAGTACACTCCCTAGCAGGGGGCTCATCATCTGAGTAGACTCCCTAGCAGGGGGCACAGCATCTGAGTACACTCCCTAGCAGGGGGCTCAGCAGCTGAGTACACTCCATACAGGGGTCTCGGCAGCTGAGTACACTCCCTAGCAGGGGGCTCAGCTGCTGAGTACACTACCTTGCAGGGGGCTCAGCAGCTGAGTACACTCCCTAGTATGGGGCTCAGCAGCTGAGTACACTCCATACAGGGTCTCGGCAGCTGAGTACACTCCATAGCAGGGGGGGTCAGCAGCTGAGTACACTCCATACAGGGGGATCAGCAGCTAAGTACACTTCCTAGCAGGGGGCTCAGCAGCTGAGTACACTCCCCAGCAGGGGGCTCAGCAGCTGAGTACACTCCATACAGGGGTCTCGGTAGCTGAGTACACTAACTATCAGGGGGCTCAGCTGCTGAGTACACTCTCTAGCAGGGGGCTCAGCAGCTGAGTACACTCCATACAGGGGTCTCGGCAGCTGAGTACACTCCCTAGCGGGGGGGTCAGCAGCTGAGTGCACTCCATACAGGGGGATCAGCAGCTGCGTACACTTCCTAGCAGGGGGCTCAGCAGCTGAGTACACTCCCTAGCAGGGGGCTCAGCAGGTTTGTACACTCCTTGGCAGGGGGCTCAGCAGCTTAGTACACTGCCTAGCAGGGAGCTCAGCAGCTGAGTACACTCCCTAGCAGGGGGATCAGCAGCTGAGTATACTCCTTAGCAGGGGGATCAGCACCTGAGTACACTCCCTAGCAGGGAGCTCAGCACCTGAGTACACTCCCTAGCATTGGGCTCATCATCTGAGTAGAGTCCCTAGCAGGGGGCTCAGCATCTGAGTGCACTTCTTAGCAGGGGGCTCAGCAGCTGAATACACTCCTTGGCAGGGGGCTCAGCAGCTTAGCAGGGGGCTCAGCAGCTGAGTACACTCCCTAGCAAGGGGAAAAGCAGCTGTGTACACTCCCTAGCAGGTGGCTCAGCATCTGAGTACACTCCTTAGCAGGGGGCTCAGCAGCTGAGTACACTCCTGAGCAGGGGGATCAGCAGCTGAGAACACTCCTTAGCAGGGGGCTCAGCAGCTGAGTACACTCCTTAGCCCCTCAGCTCAGCAGCTGAGTACACTCCCTAGCAGGGGGCTCAGCAGCTGAGTACACTCCATACAGGGGTCTTGGCAGCTGAGTACACTACATAGCAGGGGGCTCAGCAGCTGAGTACACTGCCTTGCAGGGGGGTCAGCAGCTGAGTACACTCCCTAGCAGGGGGCTCAGCAGCTGAGTACACTCCCCAGCAGGGGGCTCAGCAGCTGAGTACAATCCCTAGCAGGGGGCTCAGCAGCTGAGTACACTCCCTAGCAGGGGGCACAGCATCTGAGTACACTCCCTAGCAGGGGGCTCAGCAGCTGAGTACACTCCCTAGCACGGGGATCATCATCTGAGTAGACTCCCTAGCAGGGGGCACAGCATCTGAGTACACTCCCTAGCAGGGGGCTCAGCAGCTGAGTACACTCCATACAGGGGTCTCGGCAGCTGAGTACACTCCCTAGCAGGGGGCTCAGCTGCTGAGTACACTACCTTGCAGGGGGCTCAGCAGCTGAGTACACTCCCTAGCATGGGGCTCAGCAGCTGAGTACACTCCATACAGGGTCTCGGCAGCTGAGTACACTCCATAGCAGGGGGGGTCAGCAGCTGAGTACACTCCATACAGGGGGATCAGCAGCTGAGTACACTTCCTAGCAGGGGGCTCAGCAGCTGAGTACACTCCCCAGCAGGGGGCTCAGCAGCTGAGTACACTCCATACAGGGGTCTCGGTAGCTGAGTACACTAACTAGCAGGGGGCTCAGCTGCTGAGTACACTCCCTAGCAGGGGGCTCAGCAGCTGAGTACACTCCATACAGGGGTCTCGGCAGCTGCGTACACTTCCTAGCAGGGGGCTCAGCAGCTGAGTACACTCCCTAGCAGGGGGCTCAGCAGGTTTGTACACTCCTTAGCAGGGGGCTCAGCAGCTTAGTACACTGCCTAGCAGGGAGCTCAGCAGCTGAGTACACTCCCTAGCAGGGGGATCAGCAGCTGAGTGTACTCCTTAGCAGGGGGATCAGCACCTGAGTACACTCCCTAGCAGGGAGCTCAGCACCTGAGTACACTCCCTAGCATTGGGCTCATCATCTGAGTAGAGTCCCTAGCAGGGGGCTCAGCATCTGAGTGCACTCCTTAGCAGGGGGCTCAGCAGCTGAATACACTCCTTGGCAGGGGGCTCAGCAGCTTAGCAGGGGGCTCAGCAGCTGAGTACACTCCCTAGCAAGGGGAAAAGCAGCTGTGTACACTCCCTAGCAGGTGGCTCAGCATCTGAGTACACTCCTTAGCAGGGGGCTCAGCAGCTGAGTACACTCCTGAGCAGGGGGATCAGCAGCTGAGAACACTCCTTAGCAGGGGGCTCAGCAGCTGAGTACACTCCTTAGCCCCTCAGCTCAGCAGCTGAGTACACTCCCTAGCAGGGGGCTCAGCCGCTGAGTACACTCCATACAGGGGTCTTGGCAGCTGAGTACACTACATATCAGGGGGCTCAGCAGCTGAGTACACTGCCTTGCAGGGGGGTCAGCAGCTGAGTACACTCCATACAGGGGTCTCGGCAGCTGAATACACACCCTAGCGGGGGGGGGGGGTCAGCATCTGAGTACACTTCATACAGGGGGATCAGCAGCTGAGTACACTTCCTAACAGGGGGCTCAGCAGCTTGGTACACTCCCTAGCAGGGGGCTCAGCAGCTGAGTACACTCTACAGCAGGGGGCTCAACAGCTGAGTACACTCCCTAGCAGGGGGCACAGCATCTGAGTACACTCCCTAGCAGGGGGCTCAGCAGCCGAGTACACTCCCTAGCATGGGGCTCATCATCTGAGTAGACTCCCTAGCAGGGGGCTCAGCACCTGAGTACACTCCCTAGCAGGGGGCTCAGCAGCTGAGTACACTCCCTAGCAGGGGGCTCAGCAGCTGAGTACACTCCCTAGCAGGGGGCTCAGCAGTTGAGTACACTCCCTAGCAGGGGGCTCAGCAACTGCGTACACTCCCTAGCAGGGGGCACAGCATCTGAGTACACTCCCTAGCAGGGGGCTCAGCAGCTAAGTACACTCCCTAGCATGGGGCTCATCATCTGAGTAGACTCCCTAGCAGGGGGCACAGCATCTGAGTACACTCCCTAGCAGGGGGCTCACCAGCTGAGTACACTCCCTAGTAGGGGGCACAGCATCTGAGTACACTCCCTAGCATTTGGCTCAGCAGCTGAGTACACTCCCTAGCAGGGGGCTCAGCAGCTGCGTACACTTCCTAGCAGGGGGCTCGGCAGCTGAGTACACTCCCTAGCAGGGGGCACATCATCTGAGTACACTCCCTAGCATGGGGCTCATCATCTGAGTAGACTCCCTAGCATGGGGCTCATCATCTGAGTAGACTCCCTAGCAGGGGGCACAGCATCTGAGTACACTCCCTAGCAGGGGGCTCACCAGCTGAGTACACTCCCTAGCAGGGGGCTCAGCAGTTGAGTACACTCCCTAGCAGGGGGCTCATCATCTGAGTATACTCCTTAGCAGGGGGCTCAGCAGCTGAGTACACTCCCTAGCAGGGGGCTCAGCAGCTGCTTTCTGCTGCTTTCAGCTCAGCAATGCTCCCAATACAAGGACGAGAGTCCCTCGGGTGCTGCAGCTCAGGGGATGACCACATTGGTACTAACAGTCTGCTTTTCCAGGAGCCAGCCTTGATAGCGCCTCGACGTGGCTGGAGCGCTAGCTGCAGAAGGGAAGACATCAGCAATTGTGGCAATTAAGACCCAGTATTCGGGAATTATAATAGAAGATATGGTCTATGTAAGAGCAACGTCACATCAAGAACGACTGTACAACCCCAGGCAGGTTTCACATTCCAGAAGCTCCAGCTCAGAACCCTCACCCAGTGAGACCTCTCCATGGCCAGACTGTCCCATCAACCATAGAGAGTCCCATCAACCAGAGTGTCCCATCGATCATAGAGTGTAATATACAACACATCCCTCATCTAATAAAATGAGAGAACATCAGAAGAAAAAAATTACTCTGCAGGAGAAAAATAATCACAGATAAATACAAAATTATTGACGTACATGGAATGCGAACAGCCTCAATCTCACACATCATCAAACCTCCTCCAAACACGTGGCTCAGATCTTTCCTTTAGTGAGTGAACATTTACACAAACATTGGAACTAATTGTTGAAGCAGACTTTTAGAATCTGCCCCACATTGTTGCCTCCGCGGCGTGGCACTTTGTCGTTCCTTACATTTCACCACTTTCCATCCCCCAAACACACCACACAACACTCACACACTCTCAGGGGAATAGACCATTTACAACCTCCCTTCCTGATGTGCCCACCAATGTGCACTCTCACCCAATGCCCTTCCACTATTTCTCTTCTCTTCAACCCCCACACTGTGTTTGCATGCACGCTGGCGCTGAGACGCCTCCAGTCGGTTCTCCAACTCCCCTTTGACCAGGGTCTCATGCAAACTCCTTCATCAAGTCAGGAACCGCATCAGTGCAGGACATGCATTACCTCCTCGTCCTGTCTTCCTCGCCACAGTAATTACCCATGAGCCTCCGGCTCCACACAGAACTCCAAGTACAAAAATAGCGCTTTAGTCTCCCTCTCCCTCCTCCAAGATGGCCCCCAGTGGCTCCAGCCAATCCCATAAAGGGACACAGAAGCACCAACACGACCTGTTCTTTTTTTCTGCACTTCTCCAAGTGCTGTGTTACCTGCTGGTCAGGTGAGTGGGGCTGGGGTCCTGCTTGTGCAGCCCCTTATGTCCTTGGGTATCAAGTTGGGGGAAGTAGTTTTCGTTCTAATTGTGTTGTTACTTGATGTTTTTCATTAGCGTCTTTCTTTCTGTTTAAAATTTGTGTTTTCCCCTTCTTCTGCCTACACGCCTCTTGTCCTGCTTTAGCGGACTTTCGTGGCGTCTATTTGCGGCTGGAGTCGTTTTTCGACTCGTTGTGCTGTGCGCATGGGTTCCTGCTCTGCCGTTTGTGTGTGTTTCATTCCGGCCGCGCGTCCTGCTGAGCGGACGTAGCGCGGCCGGGTGCGTTTGCTCTGGGCCCCGGTTCTCCCGTTGTATGTGTTTGTATTTTCTGACTTTCACTCTTGCGGGTGAGCTTGGTCTGGGGGCTGGAGGCTCCCGGTTGCGTTTGGTTCATTTTCCCGGGGCCGGGGGAGCTTGCTATGGGGGGCGGAGGCTTCCGTTCTCTTGTTACCTGCTGCCGGTGCTGTGCTATGATGCCGTGTGAGCGCCTTCGGGTCTCCGTTGCTCCTGCTGCCGGTGTCAATATGGGGCTGTATTGCTCATGCGCGCGACTCTTCATGCTGCATTTATGTTCATGAAAGTCGGGCGGGGACTGGTTTGTAGGGTTGCCTGGCAACCTGTGTACTTTTTTGTACCGTGCATGTTGTCCCGTTCCTTGCCTGTTTCTTTCCGCTACTTCACTCGTGGGTGGCTATGTTGGAGCGTGGTTCACCTGAATGTCCTGCTCCTGGTTCCTTGGTAATGGCTTCTGGTTCAGGGGTGCTAGTTCCTTCTTTGGATATTGTTACAGCGATTGATTTATTCTGCTGTGGCTGCGGCATTGCAGGGTCAAGTTCCTGTCCCTCCTGCTACAAGGGCTGGGGTTGATGGCGCTGCTGCTGCTGAATCTGGGAATGAGGGCAGGTTGATGTCAAGGGTCGCTTTGTGCATGGTACCGGCCTGATGATGGTACTGGGTCGCGTTGCGATTACTTGGTGTTTCCTTCTATTTTGCCTCTGGTGGACGCTCTGTTTTCACAGTATCGGCGTCCTGTGCCTGATTCTTTGACTGTCCATTCTTCTATTTCGGGAATTGGATGTTGAATGGTATGTTGTGTACAAGGGCTCTTTCCGCGTTTTTTGTGTATACGCTGACCTCTGCTGGACTTTGTTGGTGACTTCCCGTCCTCGGTTGGGGTTGAGTCCTTGATGACGGTTTATCCTCTCATGGGGCTGTTGTTTCTGGGGATTCCTCTCCTGTGGATCCTTTAGATCATACGGTGGATGGTGCGGTTAGGCGCACTTTTGCGGCTGCTCCTCTCTCTTTCAGGGCTGCTGCCTATTCCTCTTACGCATTCCAATCCTTGCTTCAGTATTTTCGGTCTTTGGCTGGATTGTTGGCCCGAGGGGTGGATGTATCTGCTGCTTTGTCGTGGATGGTGCAGCGGGTTCGTCTGCTTTCTGATGTCTCTTTTGATTCATTGGGGGCGGCGGCCTCTGCGGCTGGGTCTTCGATTGCTGCGAGACGTTTATTGTGGCTCCGCTCCTGGATGTCTGATGCGGCACAGTAGGGTCTCCTGATGGTATTCCCGTTTTCTGGGGTCTACTTGTTTGGGTCCCCTTTGAGGGACATGGTGATGACCTGGACGTGCTGGTCGCTTCCGAGCCTTTGGTAGCCAGTGGCCTTTTTTGGTCATTCTCGTGGGGGCCATGCATGGTCAGCCCTTTCGTGGGTGGGGGCGAGGCCGGGGTGGTCCTTCCTTTGTCTAGTCCCGGTGCTTCTCCCTCCTCCGCTCCCGCTTCGTCATCCTGGCTGGTTCGCTCCTGGAGTGGGTCCGGTTGGGGGTCGCCTCGCTTGCTTCGTGGACTCTTGGCGCGAGACTGTGTCTGATCAGTGGGTGCTACAGGTGGTGTCCGGAGGTGTGCGTCTTGGATTTACCCTGTCTCCCCCTACCTGTTTCAGGCCCGCTCCTTGTCCCAGGGACGCTCTGAGGCGGGTGGCTCTTTTGGAGGGTGTCGAGTCCTTTGTTCTGGGGTCTGCCTTGATTCCCGTACCCGAGGATCAATTGGGGTTGGAGGTTTGTTCCTTCCTCTTCCTGGTGACGCGACGCACTGTGGATCTCAGTTCTCCTGGGGATTTTTCTGGCCTCCATGGGCTTGTATGGTGCTTTTCTGCATATGCCTGTTCACCCGGATTCTCGGAGGTTTCTCCGTTTCTGCTTCCTGGGTCGTCACTACCTGTTCCGGGTTTTGACTTTTGGCCTCTGGTCGTCGCCCGGGATTTTTTTCCTGCGATTCTGGCTCCTCTTATTGGATGCATCACGGCTTCCTGGTGAATGTTCCGAGGTCCTCCCTGGTTCCTGCGCGGCACTTGTCTTTTTTTGGGGCTCTGTTCATGTCTCCGTTGGGTTTGATGTTCCTGACCCCTGCTCGGATTTTGTCTCTGTTGTCTTCTGTGCGGTCCATGTTATCGGGGCCTTCTCGTCCTGTGGGCTTGTAGTTGCGGGTTCGGGGCTTGATGTCTGCGTCCTTGTTGACCATTCCATGGGCTCGCCTTCACATGTATACCTTGGTGTCCCTCGTTTTGTTGCTTGGGTCACCTGTTCCATGGTTATGGGTGTTTTGGTCCCCGTGTCCCCGGCGGTTCGGGTGGTCCTGGTGTGGTGGTTGGTTTTGGGTCATCTGTCCGGGGGCCGCCTGTTTCTGGTTGTTCCCTCCCGGGTTCTCTCTACCGGTGCCTGTCTACTGGGGTGAGGTGCTACTCTGGGGATTCGACGTCTCTAGGGATTTGGCCTCAGTCGGTGTTGTTTCCCACCTACGAGGTGCTGTAGCCCGTCCTGTTTGGTCTGTTGGCTTTTTCTGATCTTCTTTGGGGTCGCCTTGTGCGGATCCGGACGGACGATCAGGTGGTGTTGTCTTGTGTGATCCTTCTTGGGGGTGCAGGGTTCGCTCCCTCGGTTGCCCCTACCGTCGGTTTTGTTGTTGGGCGGTGGTGGACCTGGATCCCTGTCTACCGTTTACCTGCCTGGTGCGGTGAGCACTCTGATGGATTGTCTGCACCGGGTGTTCAGGTGCTTGCGGGAGATGTTTGGCTGCCTGATTGTGGAACTGTTTGCCTCCCGGTACTATGCCAGGCTCCGCTGCTTTTGCACGATTATGCCTTGCCGGGATGCCTGGAGGGTGGACGCCCTCTCATTCCTTTGACCGAGAGGCCTGTTGTATGCCTTTCCTCCCTTTCCCTGATTCCGTTGGTCTTGCTGGAGATCGTGAGGATGGGGTCGTTTGTCCTTCTGGTTGCTCCGGGGTGGTGCCGTCGTTCTTGTTATCCCCTGTTGCTGGAATTGGATGTGTCTCTGGGCTGGACGTTACCGTTCGTGCCTTATCCTCTGTTGGATCCTCTTCTACCTCTGCCTATGTTCCGGTCCCTGGGTCTGCGGGCCTGGCTCTTGAGTGGGGATCGCTGATGCGGGCGGGTTGTTCTTTTGCGGTTGCTGGCGTCGTTCGGCAGTCTCGGAGGCCTTCTTCTCTTGAGTCCTATGCTAAGCATTGAGATGACTTTGCCTCTTGGTGTATGTGTCACGGGTCTGTCGTTGGATTCTTTGGACACTACTCGTCTTCTGGATTTTTTGGATGATGGTTTCCTTTTGGGCTTGACCATTTCCACTCTCGGGGCTCGTTGGGCCGCCATTCGGGCAATTCATGTCCTGCTTTTGGTTCAAGGTTTATCCTTTGATGGCTCGACTTTTTAAGTCGCTTCTTTGCAACGTCCCCGTCCTATCTTATGTTCTCCTCCTTGGGACCTTCCTCTGGTGTTGCGTTCCTTGCAGTCGGCTCCTTTCGGGCCTTTGGTGTCAGTGGGCCTGGAGTTCTTGTCATTCTCAGTGGTGTTTCTTGTGGCTCTTACCTCTGCCAGGCGTATTGGTGTGCTGGGTGCCTTCCTGCGGTCTGCTCCATTTTTGGTCGTTTGTCTGGTCGTGTGTTATTGCGCCCTCATCCTACGTTTATTCCTGAGGTGGTTTCTTACTTCACCGTTCTGCTGGAGTGGTTCTTCCGCTTCTTTGTCCTGATCCTTCCTCGACTGAGGATTGCCTTCTCCTCCTGTTGGATGTGCGTCGTGCTTTGTTGTTTATTCATCTCGCACTTCTTCCTTTTGTGAGGTTGACGATTTGTTTGTCAAATTTTGGTTTGTCTCGTCAGGGCCTGTAGCCCTCCGTGTCCACTGTCAGTCGTTGGATTAAGGGGGCCATGCTGTTGGCTTATTGTTCTGTTTCTGTCCTTCCCCCTCGTCCTGTTCAGGGTCGGTCCACCAGATCTGTTTCTGTATCGTGGGCCACTTTTAAGGGGGTGTCCGTGGTGGATGTTTGCCGGGCTGCCACTTGGTCGTCCGCGCTTACTTTCATGTCCCCTTATCGCCTTCGGATTGGGGGTGGGGGTTCTGTTTTCCTTTGCCTCTTCTGTACTTTCGGCTGGGATTCCTTGAGGTGTATGTTTCTGTGAAATGTTGTACCTCTTGTGATTGAAATATGTTTCTCTGCATGATTTCTGTGGAGTGTTTTCCTTGCATGAAGCTGATTGCTTTGGTATCGGCTCATGGGTAATTACTGTGGCGAGGAAGACAGGACGAGGAGGTAATGCCCCGGTTACTTACCGGTAATCTTCATTACTCAGTAGTCCATGTCTTCCTCGCCACAGTATAGTTTCCCTTCCCTCCCGGCCCTGGTGGTGGCTTCATGTCTGCGGCTTGGTTCTTCAGGTCGTGTTGGTGCTTCTGTGTCCCTTTATGGGATTGGCTGAAGCCCCTGGGGGCCATCTTGGAGGAGGGAGAGGGAGACTAGAGCGCTATTTTTGTACTTGGAGTTCTGTGTGGAGCCGGAGGCTCATGGGTAATTACTGTGGCGAGGAAGACATGGACTCGGAGTAATGAAGATTACCAGTAAGTAACCAGGGCATTCCTTTAACATAAAAATACAAGCTTCTCATGTTCTGGAAAGGGGTGTGGTTCTATAACTGCACAACACGCCTCTCTCCTCATTGTTCCAGTTAACACCCTTTCCCATAGCTAACTGGATGTTCTCTTCCAACACTCTATTGAACCATTCCATACGACCATTTTCAGAAGGATTATAAACAGCGGTTCAAAAATGTTTAAATCCCACCTTCTAAAGAAAAATGTTAAAATCCTCAGCAACAAATTGTGGACCACTATCCGATACAGTCACCTGCGGACACCCTTTCCTTCTGAATATCTCTTTGCAAATCGAAATCACATTAGTCATCTTCACCTCCTTAAGAAAAGCAAACTCTCGCCACGTGGAGAAATAATCGACAAGTATAAGCGCAAATCTACTATCCGGACCTAGACACTAAGGGCCTCATTTATGAGGCCGTGCGTCATTTTTACGCTGCTGGTGCATCACTTTTTGTGACGCACCAGTGGCGTAAAAAATGTGCCTTGTTGCACCATATTTACAAAGTGATACATCTAGGTAGATGCGTCACTTTGTAAACCCCTGCGCCACATTATACCTGCGCCAGGTATAATGTATGAAAGGGGGGCGTATTGACGCAAGGAAGCGTCGTAGAAATGACGCAGTGAAATCTATGAGATTTCACAGCGCCACTTCTAGGACGCAAATGCGTCAATATCTTACACGTGCCTCACAGCAGGCGTAAGACTGACGCAGGCCCTTTCACATGGGGCTTGCCCCATGTGAAAGGACACATTGCTGGAGTTGCGTCACTTTTGTGACACACTCCAGCAATGCGTCACTTTTGCACCCTACAGATACGTCAGAAATACTGACGTATCTGTAACTCCTTGCAACATGATGCGTCATACAGTAAATATGACGCATAAATCATGTCGCAAGGAGCGCGCACTGAGAAGACACGCATCGCTACTTTCTCGCAGCGATGCATCACTTCTCATAAATGAGGCCCATCACCACTGACAATTCATTCCACACAGGTAGAAATTCACTTACCTCAAACTTCGCATTTTACCTCACATTCTCTGCATTGCATAACTTGGAAATGAGTAACTGCAAAGTTTCATCCTCCAGCAGGGCCTTCTTCCACTCATTCTCACAGATGGCTCCCTTACAAACATCACCGATTTCAGAAACCATCCACTCATCCTCTTCAAGTTGAGTGTCATCACATAAAGGTAAGTGGGTCAATCAGCATTCATTTTTTCGGAAAATGCGGCAAGCGATGCAACCACTTGACTCTGAGTGGTGTCACTTTTCCAGTCCCTTTTGTGGTGAACAGGTCAGTCAATGGTCTATGCCTGCATGTAATTCGAAACAAGTACTCCACACATATGTCCTGAAATACTATACTCCCCACCAATGCGGAAATGCCTCGGTTTCAATGGTGGAATACATACCTTCAGCCCTCGTTAATGTACGCAATGTGAACACCACTATCCTTTCTCACCCCTTATCCACCTGCATCAACACCCCCCAAGCCCATATGCACGGGCATCCATCACAACAATAGAACCACCAATGGGATTGAACAGCTTGAGAACATTGGCACTGACAATCGCCTTTTTTACCTCGTCAACTTGGCAAGCATCAGACCACTCATACTTGGCTCCTTTCTTCATCAAAGAACGTAAAACATGCACCTTCTCAGTAAACTGTTCGACAAAATAGTACTCTGCTACTCCTAAAAAGGATCTCAACTGCTCTTTGTGTCTCTGTAGAGTTGCACTTTTAATGGCTTCTATTAGTTTCAAATTAGGTTTAACACTCTACGAAGACAATGTGTGTCCCAGATACTCCACTTCCTCTTCCTTGAACTTGCACTTATCCACCGCAATAGCCAACCCAGCCTGTTCCAACTTCTTCAGTACCTTCTCCAAAGCTGAGTCATGATGTTCCTTATTAGAACCCCAAACCAAAACGTTATCTTGAAAAAACAAGACATTTGATAGACTACTCAGTACACCTTGCACAATCTTCTGAAAAACTGCAGACACAGAGGCCAAACCAAAAGGCATACGCACAAACTGGAACGCGCCCCAGGTGTGTTAAAGGATATCATGTGCTTGGACTTTGGATGTAATTGAATCCAGTGATAGGCACTTGATAAGTCCAATGTAGAAAAATATTTGGCCTCTCCTACATTCGTCAACATCTGATTGAATTGGGCAGGGGCTGTCTGTACGCCCTAGTACTCTCATTAAAATCTCTCAAATCCATGCATATGCACAGACTACCATTCGATTTCCTTGCCAATACTATGGTACTGAGCCACTAGTAAGCCTCTATTGACTGTATAATCCCTTCCCAACACAATTTATCCAATTTTTCTTTCAACTGACTGTGTAATGCAAAAACAACTTGTGCTACATAGTCTTCCATTTCTCCACTCTGTTTTGCAAGGTAACTCTTGCTCCGGGTGATTAGGGTCAAGTGTATTCCCTAAAGAGCGTTGCTCTTTCCAATTCACCAGAGTGTTTCCTTTCTATACTTTCCTACAGCTTTCCTGTCTGTATACATCAAAACTGTATCAAAGTAACCTTTGACCGGTTTTTGAATCCACAATACCCCTATGGTTCCACATCTGGGGAGGTTAGTTGACAGTTGCTTAAATTTTCTAGAGTGACTTCGCCAATCAAGGTATACGGAGAACACAAATCCACCCACATGGGTATTCCAATTCAATTCACATTCAATTCACCTCAATAACACATTTAGGCAAATGGTATACCTAACAACGTAGAATCACCCTGTCCTCCTAGGTGACAGTCCCACATACCACTAGCAGAACCTCCACCTCATCACTATCGATGTCTCCAACTTCATCTGTTTTACTGCATCGATCATTTTTCACCTAATTCTCTCTAGATTTATCGCCATCCATTTCTCTCGCCTTGCATACGCTGGAAAAATTCTCCCAACTTTTTACACCTGTAACATCGAGTTTTAGGAGCCGGACATGCACCGGACTCTGCTAAGTGTCTTAAACTACCACACCTATATCATTGTTGTTTCTTTATGGCTGCTTGTGAATTCTAGCAACCTTTATAATTCCTATCCTTCTTCTTTTTCTGTAGAGCACATGTACTTTTCCCATCATTAATATTAATACCCTCTTGCCCTTCATTTAACTCTTTCACATAACAAGACGTATTTTTTAAGCGTTTTGCTTTATTAATAGTTTTTTTCCAACAAAGAATCTTTCATGCCTAACATCTTTTGCTGAATTTTTATATTACAACTTCTATTGATCATCTGATCTATAATGATCTCTTCATGTAATTCCCTGAATTTACATGAGGCCGGTAGAGTCCTTAGAACAGCCACATACTGCTCAATGGTCTCCCAGTAATTGGGCATGGGGAAAATATGTATGTCTTTTAACAACTATGCTTGCTTTCCTTCCAGAATTTTCTTCTAAAGGTCTCCTAGCCTTCATACACTCGCCCCCAGACCCATCATCGGCCTCTGACTCTATCATTCTCTTCACTTTCACCAGTGGACACATGCAAGGTTTTTAAACCTCTCCTACTTTCTACACCAAGATTATGCCTTAGTATGGCCAGTTTTGGTTTCACCACAAACCCCTCTTCCCCAATAGACTCAAGAAACGTCTCAAACGTTTCCCTCCAGTCTTCCCAAGCTATAACTGGAAGCCCTGGCTTCTGCAAATACATGGGAGGTGCAACAACCAAATGCATTGCCATATTCGCCTCACAAGTCCTCCACCCCCCCCACACAAAAACAACAGATAAATCTAAAATACATAAATAAACTAGCATAAATAAGGTAGTCACTGTTGGACTTGGCCCTTCTGGCAGGTTCACCCCTAAACTTTTTGTTTTTTAATTGTGACCTGGTGTTAGTGATTTTTGTTTTCTGCTCACTTTACCACTGTGTCCCAGGGTAA
The DNA here is from genome assembly GCF_964261635.1 of Lissotriton helveticus. Lineage (NCBI taxonomy): Eukaryota > Metazoa > Chordata > Amphibia > Caudata > Salamandridae > Lissotriton > Lissotriton helveticus. The sequence goes on along the minus strand of NC_136065.1, from coordinate 2,128,149,833 downwards.
AGTGCGTGCGTGTAGTAAGGTTGGCCTGCCCTCCCATAGGAATGCATGGGGAATGTATGTGTTTTTGGGTTCTGCGCACTTTTACTGTGTGCCAGTAGAAAGTGCGTACGCACTTTGAGTGCATGTGGTGAGATAGGCCTGCCCTCCCATAGGAATGAATGGGGAATGTATGTGTCCCTGGTAGTTCCTGATGCATGGGGAGTGCAGGGGCGAGTTAGGTATGTGCGGACTCGTGTGATTAAATGCTGGGCGATGATGTGTACGGCGTTATTGTGTCTAGTGTTGAAGTGCCATTTCTAGAAGTTCGCATGTCTGTGTGATTTATGTGCATTGGCTGTCTGGCTTGTGATTGGCTGGGACTGGCTGGTGTGTCTGGCTTCATGAGTCAGGATGGGTCTGCCCCGGTGGTGAATGGGAGATCTGCATGTTAATGTGAGGGAGGGGTGCACCTGGGACCTGAATAGGGCTGGGCTTTCCCCACACAATGCTGGCTCCGCCCCCTGTGGTGCGACTGATGACCCTGCCTGACTAGTGAATGGGAAGAGTGGATGAGCACAACAGAGTTCTTCAGAACCAGCTGTGACTGGTTTTTCCCTTCACCCTGAAGCCTAAACAAAGGGATTTGGTATATAAAAGAGAGACTGTGACCCCATGTAAATGTTCTTGCTGAGCCTGCTGCTGCTGCTGCTGGGCGCCAGGAGGACCGCCACTGGGGACTGCCTCCCTGCCTAGAGGGCCCTGTGAGCTGGCCCCCGGGCTCAGCCTTTGCCCCCCCTGCCTTCATCACTTTTGGGACTCTACCTGGACTTCCTTGGCGCCCCAAGCGCCTGGTAGCGCCTGGCCTTTGCAGCGCTTTGTTCTCCTTCTGGGGGAGCGCTGGGGTTAGCCAGCAGTCCTGAGCTGCACTCGCCGTCCTCGAGGGATTCCCCGCCGTGGGGATCCCCCTATCCTTTTATTCTCGGCGCGAGTGCCCACCCCGCTTATTAGCCGTACTCTTTGATTGCGCAGGTGCCCATCCTGCGCTCTGTGGGGGAAAGTGCTTCACTGTTTTACAGGCCGCCGCCTGTTTGGTAATACGCGGGTGCCCACCCCGCTTTTGTGTATCTTTAATTAGAGGGAGCCCACCCCTCATGTGCCCCGTTTACCGCTGCCCGCCCGAGAATCCCCGGAGCCCCGCGCTGGCTCCCCGCTGACGTCAGAGGGGAGCCGAGCTGGGATTGGGGCTCGTGCCGGGAGTTGCCCGGCCGCCGCACGCACTACCCAGGGGAAGCCGGAAGCTTGATGGGAGCTCACCCCGCGCTCCGGTGCACTCAGCCAGAGGGGGGCCAAGAAGGAAAGTCCAGGCGAGAGCCCACCCCGCACTGGACAGAGCCCGAAGAACCATAGCAGTGCCTCAGTGGCTGGCGGGGCTCTCGTGTTGTGAGGGAGAGCCCCGCGCCCGCACCGGAGGAGGCATCCCCCCTAGACAGCCGGTGAGTGGGGCTCCGTCTTTGCAGTGCTGAGGTATTTGTTTATTCTGAACCTGTCGGGCTCCACCGATTGAAGGGGCATTTCTTCAGAGCCCACGAGGCTCCACCTGTGCAGGGCATTTCTTCTGAGCCCCGAGGCTCCAACGATCCTGGGGCATTGTTGTGGCGAGCCCACGGCCCACGTGGTTCCCGGGCACAGTTATATTCCGAGCCCACGAGGCTCCAGGGGGCATTTTGTTTCTCGAGCCCAGGAGGCTCCCACGACCCCGGGGGCATTTCTGGTGGTAGAGTGGCCCCAGCTGGTAGTGGGCCACTCCCCCAGGGGTGGCAGCATTGTTCTTTCAAGCCTACGTGGCTCCACCGTCGTGAGGGGAATTTTTTGGCATTTAGGCAGCTGCTTCGTTTAGGCCTGAACCTTTGCGCACCCTTCTGGTTGCTGCCTGCGTAGCCTGCCCTGACTTTGCTGGACACAAGGCGTTTCAGCCCCTGAAAGGCCAGTTGGCCTGGGGGACAGTTCCATGCGTTGTGCCCTTGCATGGGGTACATGTTTTTGGCCCTATGTGATCTTTGCGCAATTAGTGATTACCTACACCTCTGAATGTGTCTTCATGCATCATGTCTCTTACCTATACCTCTGAATGTATTGTTATGCTTAGGAGGTTGTTTTTCCTAGTATAGGTTATGCTAGTGAGCTCATGGTTCCCTGTGTGATATTTTCCTAAGGTGGTTAGGAATGCGTAGGTGGTACTTACCTTTTACCAGTAATTACTGGTTGTGTGCTACATTTGCTATTTGGTGCTAGAGTATGATATATTCTATGTGCTAAGTGTTATTCCTACAAAGTGCTAGTTCTAAAAGTGCTTATTCCTGACAGTGGCCCACGTGGCCCTGTCCTATGTACATAATCCCCTGTAAATTCTGCCCGTGCCTCTGGCACATTGTAAAGTGTGTGTTTATTATCTAATGTATTTGGTATAATACAAAGGCTATTTCTATATATAACCTTGTGTGGAGTTTCTTTTGTGGTGGGCCTTGGGTGTTGTTGCTGGGTTCGCGCGCAAACACTTAACCTACATCGCCTCCGGGATAGGCCTTACTGCTCATGTCACGTTACCTAGAGGGTGAGCAGAGGTTATCTTTGGCGTGTAACTCCATTGCCCTGACTAGAGTGGTGGTTTCTGCCTGGCTTTGGCGCAAGCCTTAGCCAACCGGAAATCCCATTTCTAACAGTCACCATCCTCAAGCTACTTCTTTGCAGTGTTCCCTCAAAGTTCCCAGACTCAGCTTCCTTCTTCTGCAGGTATAAAGTTTTTCCTTCCTGAAAAACTGTAGTCCTTCTTCTTTGTTCATTGTTGTAGGCTCCAATTCCTACTTTGTCCTACTTCATTGTTTGAGTCTCACCAAAAACTCCGCCATAAACGCCTTCACCAATCCGCAGAATGTCCAAAACTCTTGTTGGTGCAGCTGCCAACTCTCACAGTCGTCTCCTCCTTGCTGCTAAGATGCCTGGCTTAGCGTCAGGGCCGGCTTTAGGACAGTGCGAATGGGCGCTGACCTGGGGGAAGGGGGCGCTGGATTTAGCAATAACTTATTATTGGAGAGATGAGGAGCACTTTTGCCCTGTGGTAGTGAGAGAATCTGAGTAGGCAGTCATGGGGTGTGGGGGCGCCAAAAATGATTGTCGCACTGGTAGCCAGCAGTGCTAAAGCCAGCCCTGCTTAGCGTGAGTAATCCGCCTGCCACATTTTTCAGCCATGCGCTGGCACGAGACGCGGTGAGTAACTACTTCACACTGCTCACAGTCGTGTGCTAAAAGGGAAACACAGGTGCACGCGGCGCAGCACATGTGCTGGCTGGGGCAGCTGGTGTTCGCGAGGCAAGCAGCTCTCTGCTGTGCCTCGCGATCACTTGATCGCTCGCGGCTGGCACTTGTGGATCCAGCAATGGCCAACGTGGCCAACAGTTTACAGGCTCACAGCCTGGCCTGATTTTACGCCAAGCACTCGTCTACAGACTCACAATTTGATGTGACGTCATGCCAAATGCTCTCTCCCGCAGTTCTCCCTTCCCTCCTGCCTGTCACCAACGATGCGACCGTTGTCTTCACCAAGAAAACTAGATGGGTTTGTGAATGTTCACTGCTCCTGTTCAATGCTCCTCCTCAATTCTCTTCCACAACAATGTTTTATCCCATTCTCGTCGCCATTTTTGAGACCCAGACGTCATGAACTATAAATGAAGACAAGGTTTGTTTAAGAGCAACAATCAGCACAAGTACGACTGTAGAATCCCAGGCAGGTATCACATTCCAGAACCTCCAGCTCAGAACCCTCACCCAGTGAGACCTCTCCGTGGCCAGACTGTCCCATCAATCATAGAGTGTAATATAAAACAGACTCCCTTTCCAAAATGTTTACTATTCCTTTATTCCCCTTTAGTAAGTAGCATTGTGATCCTGCCCTGTCCTCATCCTGCACTGATGTGGGTCTTTACCAGCATAAACAAATGTTTCATACACATACTACTCCTACTGTCAAGTTTTGTGAGAGGGAGATATTTACTAACTGCTGTGAGAAAGAGCTATGTAGACCATGTCTCTGGGGCTGGAAAAGTACCAGTTACACACCTGGCTAGTCCCTCTACAAATGCGGTGTCTTGCACAGTGCTTGCTTTACAAAAACATAATCACAGAGGCCAAAGATTTTACTTAGGAGCCTGCCAGTAGGCTGGCAAACACCTTTTTTCCAAAAGCAATGCTGCATAGTCTTGATTCCACCTCGCTGCTTTTTCTTCCACCGCCCTTTGTTTCCTGTCTCTTTATCTCATGAATACCATGACTCTGTAGCCTTGATCCACCTCACGTCTCTTTCTTCCACCACCCTGCACTTCATGTCTCTTTATCTCATGAATACCATGACTCTGTAGCCTTGATCCACCTCATGCCTCTTTCTTCCACCACCCTGCACTTCATGTCTCTTTATCTCATGAATACCATGACTCTTTAGCCTTGATCCACCTCACGCCTCTTTCTTCCACCACCCTGCACTTCATGTCTCTTTATCTCATGAATACCATGACTCTGTAGCCTTGATCCACCTCACGCCTCTTTCTTCCACCACCCTGCACTTCATGTCTCTTTATCTCATGAATACCATGACTATGTAGTCCTGATTCCACCTCACGGCTCTTTCTTCCACCACCCTACACTTCCTGTGTCTTTATCTCATGAATAGATGATACCTAGCCTTGATTCCAGCTCACACCTCTTTCTTCCACCACCCTACACTTCCTGTGTCTTTATCTCATGAATAGAGGATACCTAGCCTTGATTCCAGCTCACACTTCTTTCTTCCATGACCCTGCACTTTGTGTCTCTTCATCTCATTAATACCATTACTCTGTAGTCTTCATTCCACCTCACGGCTCTTTCTTCCACCACCCTACACTTCATGTCTCTTTATCTCATGAATACCATGACTATGTAGCCTTGATCCACCTCACGCCTCTTTCTTCCACCACCCTGCACTTCATGTCTCTTTATCTCATGAATACCATGACTATGTAGTCCTGATTCCACCTCATGCCTCTTTCTTCCACCACCCTGCACTTCAAGTCTCTTTATCTCATGAATACAGAGGATACCTAGCCTTGATTCCACCTCACGGCTCTTTCTTCCACCACCCTGCACTTCATGTCTCTTTATCTCATGAATACAGAGGATACCTAGCCTTGATTCCACCTCACGCCTCTTTCTTCCACCACCCTGCACTTCATGTCTCTTTATCTCATGAATACAGAGGATACCTAGCCTTGATTCCACCTCACGGCTCTTTCTTCCACCACCCTACACTTCATGTCTCTTTATCTCATGAATACCATGACTATGTAGCCTTGATCCACCTCACGCCTCTTTCTTCCACCACCCTGCACTTCATGTCTCTTTATCTCATGAATACCATGACTATGTAGCCTTGATCCACCTCACGTCTCTTTCTTCCACCACCCTGCACTTCATGTCTCTTTATCTCATGAATACAGAGGATACCTAGGCTTGATTCCAGCTCATGGCTCCTTCTTCCACCACCCTACAGTTCCTGTCCCTTTATCTCATGAATACCATGACTATGTAGTCCTGATTCCACCTCACGGCTCTTTCTTCCACCACCCTGCACTTCATGTCTCTTTATCTCATGAATACCATGACTATGTAGTCCTGATTCCACCTCATGCCTCTTTCTTCCACCACCCTGCACTTCATGTCTCTTTATCTCATGAATACAGAGGATACCTAGGCTTGATTCCACCTCACGGCTCTTTCTTCCACCACCCTACACTTCATGTCTCTTTATCTCATGAATACCATGACTATGTAGCCTTGATCCACCTCACGCCTCTTTCTTCCACCACCCTGCACTTCATGTCTCTTTATCTCATGAATACCATGACTCTGTAGCCTTGATCCACCTCACGCCTCTTTCTTCCACCACCCTGCACTTCAAGTCTCTTTATCTCATGAATACAGAGGATACCTAGCCTTGATTCCACCTCACGGCTCTTTCTTCCACCACCCTACAGTTCATGTCTCTTTATCTCATGAATACCATGACTCTGTAGCCTTAATCCACCTCACGGCTCTTTCTTCCACCACCCTGCACTTCATGTCTCTTTATCTCATGAATACCATGACTATGTAGTCCTGATTCCACCTCACGGCTCTTTCTTCCACCACCCTGCACTTCATGTCTCTTTATCTCATGAATACAGAGGATACCTAGGCTTGATTCCAGCTCATGGCTCCTTCTTCCACCACCCCACAGTTCCGCTCGTAGCTGCCTGGTGTAACTCTGCCTTTCTGCCCTTTGGGAGTATCCTGGTGAACTGCTCTCCCTTATCGTCGCCTGGACTGCTGTAAGGCGTACTGGGAAACGCCGTATCCTCCTCCTGAAGTGCTGGTGTTAATTGATTCTCCCTGGAGGGAAATCGACGCATTGTGCAGGAGACGGTGCGGGACTGCGAGTCCCACCGTGCAGTGCGCGATCTACAACGAGCGCACCTGTGACTCTTCCCGCCTCCTCCTTTCCACGTATTTGAGCACGGTTGTGTGCGCGCACGCGGGACGCGCGCGGGGCTAAGCCCGGGCAAAGGGCGGGCCCTGTTCTGCCCTCCGAGGCCTGAGGAGGCTGGGCTGGGCCACCCCCCTAACCTCACTCCTGCAATGTAGTAGGTACTTACACTTTTTTGGATCATCTCATGACCTGATTCAACCTTACTTAACGTAAGTGGAGTATCTTCTATATCATCTAAATACAGATAGTTATTAAGTACCTTTTATTCATTTCTGAACTCGAGTACCATGAGAAAGGTAACCAAAACTACTAGGATGCCCACCCTAAGGTCAAATACCAAACAGAAGGTGGCGATCCCTCAACCTGTCTCCACACTTACTGCGATTGATATAATGTTGAAGCAGACCATAGGGGCATATCTACCGCAATAGCAAACACAGAAAGGAGGATGTCTTTACCACCAACGACAATTGCCCAAGACTCACAAGATACAGTAGATGTTCCTCTAGTAGCCACTATAGATGCTACTGATGATCTAGACCTAAGTCTCGGCGTCACCTCCTCTTTCGCCGAGCTCCCGTGTGCTCAGGCCCCCACTGAGTATTTCGCGGGGTGGGGAGAAGGCGAACTCAAGCAATATAGAGGCAAAAATAGCCAGTGAAGCTCGTGTACATAAGAAAAAAAAGTGCCAAAATCACACGCTAAATCACAACTTAGTAGCTCCAATCACGAACCCTGCACCAGGAATACCTTGTTGGGTGGTAAATATGGTAGCCGATCTCAAGGCAGACCTTGAAGATACCATCATTGCCCAAATTAAACCACTCATGTCAAAAATCGACAGACTAACATCCCTAATAAACAACAAAGGGATGGGTTCCATTAGGCAAGTGGGAAACGATGGCATATTATTAAAAGGGGGATTAAAAGGGGGCACCACTAACAATACACCAAAAGACAAGGTGACATCAGCTAACCAATCCACAGTCAATAGACCTAAAGAAGCTATGCAAAACAACATTTCATCTGCGAAGAAAGCCCCTACACCCCTGAATCCCAGTGCATCTAGTACCATTCCACAGGTCCAATCGAAAAAAGGAAATGGAAATCTCCCTGCCCCAGACAATAAATCTGGCCAAGAATCTAAAGAAAGTACAAGTGCAGATAATCCCCTATTAAAAAATCAACCGGAAAGGGCAAGGTTGGCTCGCTTCCAGACAATCAACCTTCCGCCGGAAGCTTTGCCTTTTGTGGTTGTATTGACAGGAGTGCCCCCCCTGAAAGAGGGAAAAAAGGAAACACAAACTGAACTAAATAACAAATGTGCGCAATGGTTACAGTTAAATAGACCCTTACCTCCAAATATTTCTGGGGAAATTCTTATGGTTAGAAGAGGGGAATGGATAGGTAGAAGTATAAAAACAATAGCAGGGGACATTATAACCATCAACTTCAGAGATACGGCTGTAGTGAACTATATATGTAATGCACCCCCTAGCGGAACTAGTACACAAATCCACCCTTTACATCTCTCATATTTTTACCCGACCATACCACAAAGACAAATGCAGAGAAATAGAATACCTGTGAGCAGGGCCTATTCATCTAGCCCCCCAGCATAGATTCCAGCAATGGCAAAAGCCCTGGCAAGGTACCCTAGATTATGACCCTTTTTTATCCCAGCACGCGCATTGGAATAGGTTCTGTGCCTTGGACGAGGTGGACTGACTTACACTAGAGGAAACTAGCACTCTAATATCTGCCATGAGATTAGATGAGGCAGGGCACACAATGACGGAAATTGCAGCTTCATGCCACCACGCTACTTCTGAAGTAGTGTCTAATAATGTTAAGTCCACACCTTTAACTGTGTCTTTGCCCTCAATTGAATGCCTGGGCCCTCAAAACAGTAATGGTCATGACCCCAAGGGTTTGTTGATGATTCTTAGTTGGAACCTGGCAGGCATCAACAGGAAGTTGGGTTCACCCGAGTGGAATGCTCTGGTAGAGGCGCATAAGATCTGTTTGTTCCAGGAGACTTGGAGCCTAGAACCACTCCATCGTGTTGGCTATGTCACACATTTTGTGCCCGCAGTAAAACCTAGAAATGGGAAGGGACGCCCTTCGGGGGGCCTTCTCATCTGGGTAAGCATTTCCCTTAATTGCCGTATAATACCCAAGCAGATCAATAGCCCTGACATTTTAGGAATTTCCTTGAGAGGTCCCAGTAGGGGGTTAACCCTCGACTTGTTTAATATATATATCAGAGGTACCAAACATGGGTCTATGTCTCCGATAGTATCCACCCTTGAAGCAGAACTTAGAGAAAACATTGAGGGCGCCCAAATCTTAGTTGCGGGAGATTTTAAATGCACCTATGAGCCTCTCTCAACAGATGATATCCTGGACATGGGCGAGGATGACATCAGAAGGGGTATTCCAGCCCTAACTATTCCCCCAATTAAAAGATGGTCCCAAAGTGCGATCCAGTTAAATGCTCTGACATTGGAGTTTGGCCTAAGAGCCACAAACGGTCGTACAACCTCAGACCCCAGGGGTGCTGCCACATTTAATAGAGTCAACCACACTTCGAGGATTGACTATATTTTGTTAGATTTTATATTATGGGGTTTAGTGCAGGATATGGTAGTTTTACCTTCTGTAGAAAGCGATCATAATTCGCTCTCCTTATCTCTTAAAAATCCTTGGCCCAATAAATTAGAGGAATTGCCCCCTAAACAAGCCCACAAACTTTCTGTTTCCTCCTGTGGGAGACGCCTGAAGTGGAATAAAATTGCAGCTGATGAAGCTAAACTTAACACTATTAATGAATTACTTACGGCTTCACAAACGGAATTGGATACTACCAATCCGGCTTTGCTAACTGAAAGGGTAACACCTATCTTCGAGGACACACTTAGGACCATAGGGGATATATTCCTGAAAAAGGTGCGTGTGGGCAGGAATATGGTAACCCAGAACTCCAGGGGCAAGCATGATTGGTATACATCTGCATGTAGGCATGCAAAATCTCTCTTGATTGAGGCTGTCAAAGGTAAATCACAAGCCCTGATACAGGGAGCCAGGAAAGAGCACAAGCAAATATTGGCAAGTGCAAAAAAAGAGTGGGAAGAAGAGTATTGGCGTATTCTGAAAGAGGTAGGCACTAATAAAGACTCAAGACGTTTCTGGGATACAATCAGAACCAGAAACAGACCAGATAGTGACCTCATAACGTGTAACATCTCTAGCCAAGCGTGGGTTAACCACTTCTCCAAATTATACACCCGCCACTCCGGATATAACATCATAGACATTCCCAAGGTTGATCAGGGCTGGGAGGTGGCCCCAATAAACCCCGACTGTCCAACAAAAAGAGTTGAGCACGCTATTGGTACTATCATGCCACAAAAGGATTGGGAGGCAGACCTAGTAGATCCTGACTTCTCAATAAAAGAAGTAGAGTATGCCATTAGTACCATCATGCCCCAAAAGGCGGCTGGTCCGGACGGTATTCCCGGGGACCTGCTGCGCTCAGACATCCCGAAATGGGGGAAACTTATTCATTGCCTGCTCACTGCCATCTGTAGGGGCGCACCGATTCCCACATCCTGGAAAGGGGCGGAGGTCGTCCCTATCTTTAAAAAAGGTGCTAGGGACGACCTGTCGAATAATAGACCTATAAGCTTGTTGGACATAACCCAAAAGGTAGTCGGTACGGTATTGCTGGATAGAATACTGGAGTGGATTAATGAAAACAACATCCTGTCTGACTACCAGGCCGGTTTCAGAGAAGGCACCGGCACAATAGAACAAGCCTTTAGATTGATGTTAGTGTACTGGAAGGTAGTGGTCATAGGCAAAGGCAGTCTTTATCTCACATTTATTGATTTAAAGACTGCCTTTGACCTTGTACCCAGGGAGACCCTTTGGAGAGTCCTTGCTGATATGGGGATACCACACCATATTCTTTCGTTACTCGTAAGGCTTCACGAGAATAGTTTTGCCCAGATAAGATGGGGCACAGAAAGAGAGAAAACCAGCAGTATCCCGGTAGAGAGAGTGGTTCACCAGGGATGTGTTCTAGCTCCCACCTTTTTTTCCCTGTATATCAACAGAGTGGTTGAGCACCTGCTGAAAGATCCTTCAGATGAACCATCCCTGGCGGGGGAGCGTATCCCCACCCTTCTCTTTGCGGATGATACGCTCTTGCTATCTAAATCACCGATGGGTCTCCAAAAACTCCTCAACAACTTTCAGACCTTTTGTACAGAACGGGGCCTGGTAATCAATACTGACAAAACTAAATATCTTGTGATGAACCCCCCAAAAAAACCTGTACGTCCCCCAAAGTTGAATAATGTCCCTTTGGGGAGGGTAGATGTATTTGATTACCTAGGCATCCGCTTGTCGCACAATTTCCAGTGGGCTCTCCACCTAGACAAAATGTTGTTAGCCCATAAGAGGGTAACAGGGGCTCTCCTGAAGGAGCAGCGCTCTTGTGCTATTAGACCCATAGCCCCTGTCATTAAAATCTATACAGCAAGGGGAGTTAGCTCTGCTCTTTATGGGGCAGAGCTATGGGGCTCAAGTAATACCAGTGAATTGTCAAGATCTGAGAGGAATTTTTGCAGGGCCATCATATCACTTCCCCAGGGTACCCCATGGCCCCTTTAATGCTCGATCTAGGTTGCCGACCCATTGGAGATTTAGCAAAATTTCGGCCTTTACTTTTATGGGCCCGGCTGTGGCGAGTCCCGGAGCTTGCCAAATATGCGAAAGGGCTCTCTGAAATAATGTCACTACCAGGGTGGCACAGAATAAAATGGTTGAGAGACATGAAATCCCTTTTGTGCAACTTGGGCCTAAGTGAAGCTTGGGCTAATAGGTCTTCTCCACCAAAGGCAACACTTAAGAGTCTGTACTGGAATTGGATTTTGACTCAACGGAGTTCCAATCCCACATTGGGTAGACTTCCGGAGGATTTCTTGAAATTCAAAGACTTACCAATCCGGGAATTCTATTTGGATATCATTGAGAAACCACTTGATAGGACCCTTTACTTTAAATTCAGAACTGGGACTCTTCCTCTGCATGCCTTTACATCTCGGTGGAAATCGCCGGCACACACTACTGAGTTTTGCCCCACCTGCATATCTAGACAAGAGACAGTGGCACATTTTTTGTTTGAGTGCCCGGAGTACACCCAACCAAGAAGAAGATGGCTTAAGCAATTGTGTCGCTTGCTAGGGACCAGGCACCACATTGAGGCATTACGCATTCTTATGTCGGACTCTCGCCCACTGTACGTCTGTACCCTTTCAAAATGTTTAGCTTGGGCCTGGTGCATCAGAAGCAAAAGGCTTAAAGAAAATGTTTAATTCTTTGTTAATCAATCACTTACGATATGCTTCTTTTATCCGAAAACTAAGACTTTTAAAGTTAAATGTAATTAAATTGTTGTATCTTTCTTTTTTCTTTTAAAAAACAAATGAACTTGCATATCCTCATTGTGAAGCTTTTATGATACATTTTTATCGAAATAAAGCCTTTTTGACCTTTGACCTTGACCCCACAGTTCCTGTCCCTTTATCTCATGAATACCATGACTATGTAGTCCTGATTCCACCTCACGGCTCTTTCTTCCACCACCCTGCACTTCATGTCTCTTTATCTCATGAATAGAGGATACCTAGCCTTGATTCCAGTTCACGCCTCTTTCTTCCACCCCCTGCACTTTGTGTCTCTTCATCTCATTAATACCATTACTCTGTAGCCTTGATCCACCTCACGGCTCTTTCTTCCACCACCCTGCACTTCATGTCTCTTTATCTCATGAATAGAGGATACCTAGCCTTGATTCCAGTTCACGCCTCTTTCTTCCACCCCCTGCACTTTGTGTCTCTTCATCTCATTAATACCATTACTCTGTAGCCTTGATTCCACCTCACGGCTCTTTCTTCCACCACCCTGCACTTCATGTCTCTTTATCTCATGAATAGAGGATACCTAGCCTTGATTCCAGTTCACGCCTCTTTCTTCCACCCCCTGCACTTTGTGTCTCTTCATCTCATTAATACCATTACTCTGTAGCCTTGATTCCACCTCACGGCTCTTTCTTCCACCACTCTGCACTTCCTGTGTCTTTATCTCATGAATACAGAGGTTACCTAGCCTTGATTCCACCTCACGGCTCTTTCTTCCACCACCCTGCACTTCCTGTGTCTTTATCTCATGAATAGAGGATACCTAGCCTTGATTCCAGTTCATGGCTCCTTCTTCCACCACCCTACACTTCATGTCTCTTTATCTCATGAATACCATGACTATGTAGTCCTGATTCCACCTCACGCCTCTTTCTTCCACCACCCTGCACTTCATGTCTCTTTATCTCATGAATACAGAGGATACCTAGGCTTGATTCCAGCTCACGCCTCTTTCTTCCACCACTGTTATACTTGGCCCTTTTAGCAGGGTCACCCCTGAGCTTTTTCCTTGAACTCTGACATAATGATAAGGAATTCTGGTCTCTGCGGACTTTGGCACTGTGGTCCAGTGTAAAATGCGTGCGCCCTCTGAGCTAACTTAAGCTAACCAGCTCAAGTTAAATCCAGGAAAGACCGAGCTTGTGCTCACTGGACCTCCGGGCAACCCCTGGAACTCCAACTTCTGGCCGCACTCGCTGGGTAGTGCTCCCTGCCCGGTGAGCTCGGTCAAGAGCCTTGGAGTTACCATTAGTAAGGATCTGTCCATGAAATCTCAAATTAAATCTGTGTTGTCGGCTTGTTTTTTCATCTTCGCCGCATCAGAAAGATCAGCAGATTCCTTACTCATGATGCCCTAGTCCAAGATACGCTGGGTCTAGTTATCTCCTGTATCGATTATGTGAACTCATTGTATATTGGTATTCCTCTCTATCAGTCTCATAAACTTCAACTTATCCAAAATCAAGCGGCCAGACTGGTCTTTCGGCAGCTTAGGACCAGTTCTGTTAAACCTCTCTTGAGGAGCCTGCACTGGCTCCCTGTGATCCAGCGCAGCCTCTTCAAGGTGGGCTGCTTGACTTACCAGGCCCTTACTCATCAAGGCCCGGCTTTCATTTCCTCTCGTCTTCACCGATACATTCCTTCCCGAGTACTTCGCTCTGCTAGCTCCAATCTGCTGTCCGTTTGTCCTTTCAAGCGGAAAAGGCTTGGGGGACTAAGATTCGCCTTTGAAGCTCCCCATTTTTGGAACTCCTTGCCTTCTGATCTCCGTCTTATCCCCTCCTATCACTCATTTAGGAAGGCCTTGAAGACTTGGCTGTTCTCCCAAGCTTTTGTTTAATTGATTATTGTCCCCTCCCTGCAGTTCTATCCTTTGCCTGTCCTAAAGCGCCAAGAAGCCGTTGGTGAACGTGCGCTGTATAAATTCTTTTATCATATCATATCATATCAGGTGGTGAGATTGGCCTTCCCTTCCCATAGGAATGCATGGGGATATGTGTGTCCATAGTAGTTTCTGATATGTGGGGAGTGCAGGGTCGAGTTTGGTCTGTGCAAACTCGTGAGATTAAATGCTACGCGATGGTGTGCGCAGATTTATTGTGACTAGTGGAGAAGTGACACTTTTAGAAGGTGGACCAAAGGAGGCTTGGGTCTGTTTTATGCCTGGCTTAGACCACTCTAATTTTTTAAACAACAAAAATGGCCAGATAAATTCATTCAATGTATTACCACCACATCTAGCCAATAATCCTAAGCGGGCAAACTTTTCAGTTATTAATTTTTTTCCTTATTTCATATTTTACAAAAACATTTCAATATATCCAGAAGCAAAGAACACTCTTTTAGCGACATTCACATTTGACACCATTAATACAAAAACACATTACAAACAAAATAAATGAAATACATTCATAAAAACACCATATACAAACAGAGGGAAAGAAAAGATGCCTCTAATTATTTCATTCATAGGGCACCAGTCCACATAACATATAAACAAACAAGCGGCTGTTCATTCTATTCTAGGGGCCTGCTTGTTTGACTGCGCTGGAAACTCTTTGTTTTTTAGGGTCTAATTACAGGGGGATTCTATCCTAAACTACAATCCTGTAGCATCCCTTATAAATCCTGTTCCAGCACAGAGTCAACACGTTTCGAACCTGGAATTTGTCTGGGGGTTCTCCTCAGGACATGGATTGAATCCCCCTGTAATTAGACCCTAAAAATCAAAGAGTTTCCAGCACAGTCAAACAAGCAGGCCCATAGAATAGAATGAACAGCCGCTTGTTTGTTTATATGTTATTAGGACTGGTGCCCTATGAATGAAATAATTAGAGGCATCTTTTCTTTCCCTCTGTTTGTATATGGTGTTTTTATGAATGTATTTCATTTATATTGTTTGTAATGTGTTTTTGTATTAATGGTGTCAAATGTGAATGTCGCTAAAAGAGTGTTCTTTGCTTCTGGATATATTGAAATGTTTTTGTAAAATATGAAATAAGTAAAAAAATTACTAATTGAAAAGTTTGCCCGCTTAGGATTATTGGCTAGGTGTGGTGGTAATACATTGAATGAATTTATCTGCCCATTTTTGTAGTTTAAAAAAAAAACTTTTAGAAGTTGGCATTTCTGTGTGCAGTGAATGTGAATTGACTGTCTGGCCTGTGATTGGCTGGAGCTGGCTCGTGTGCCTGGCTCCAGGAGTCAGGATGGGTCTGCCCGGTGGTGAATAGGGAGATCTGCATGTAGATGGGAGGGAGGAGTTGCACTTGGGACATGAATAGGGATGGGCAAACCCCCTCCACAATGCTGGCCCCACCCCCTGTGGTGCAACTGATGTCCCTGGCCCATCCTGTGAATAGAAGAAGAGGAGCTGAGCAAAACAAAGTGCTCAAGTGCTCCCAAACCAGTTGCATCTGGTTTTCCCTAAACCCTGTGCTGGGTGACAATGGGATTTTACTGTATAAATAAGGGGCTGTGACCCCATGAAGATGTTCTTGTTTTCCAACTTGAAACTACCAGGGGCGTGCTGCTGCTTGGGCCTCCCTCCCATCTACATGCAGATCTCCCTATTCACCACCGGGGCAGACCCATCCTGACTCCTGGAGCCAGGCACACCAGTCAGCTCCAGCCAATCACAAGCCAGACAGCCAATTCACATTCACTGCACACAGAAATGCCAAATTCTAAAAGTGGCACTTCTACACTAGTCACATTAAATCTGCGCCCACCGCCGCGCAGCATTTAATCTCACGAGTTCGCACATACCAAACTCGCCCCTGCACTCCTCTCACATCAAGAACTACCCTGGACACACATATCTCCCATGCATTCCTATAGGAGGTCAGGCCAATCTCACCACACGCACTCAGAGAGCGCACGCACTTTACACTGTGTCACAGTGCCAAAGTGTGCAGAGACCAGAAATCACTATCATTATGTCAGAGTTCAAGGCAAAAAGTTCAGGGGTGAACCTGCCAAAAGGGCCAAGTCCAACACAAACCCCTTCCAGCCAAAATGCAGGGCAGACCAATCACCACTGGGATGGGCTTCCCTGCTTGGGGCGATAGAACACAGACGCGGGCCCTCACTGCAGGGACACCCTCTGGTTCTACGCCACATAGTTCCACAAAACAAACACACAAAAAAAAAACTCAGGCCCAACTAGGCTACCCCACCGGTACTCTCTAGTTGTCCACGGCTAGTACCAGGCCCTAGGCCACCCAGATACCACTGGTCCTTGCCAATCCACAGAGTGGGGGTAGTAACCTCTGGCACACAATAGCCATTCTCCACTCCCTTTCTCAGTGTAGTTCCAAACTACCACTGATCCTTCAACCTAGGATCCGCACCCTCAGACTGACCAGAGGTCACGGGCAAGAGTGCCCCACCCTACCTCTACTTCTGGGGTTGCGCTTTCTCCCAGGAGAAGCACCTCCAGAACACAACTCTCCCACCAGTTCAGGACCTCTCTCCATCAACTGGTCTTCCACCTGGGATCCACATTCACTGGATGCACAGGGGTCAGAGGCGAGGTACTCCCTCCCTCTGCACCCCCTTCCAGAGTCCTGCACCCTCACACTGTAGAACAGGATCCCTCCACTTAAGGTAGGCCCCACCTGCTCTCAGGGTAGTACTACAACACTCAGCCAAGGACCCTAAAGATCCCTGCTAGTGAACCTGCCAAAAGGGCCAAGTCTAACAGTGGTGGAAAAAAGAGTAGTGTGGTGGAATCAAGCATAGGTATCCCCTGTATTCATGAGATAAAAAGACAGGAACTGTAGGGTAGCCTAGTTGGGCCTGAGTTTTTTTAGTGTGTTTGTTTTGTGGAACTACGTGGTGTAGAACCGGAGGGTGTCCCTGCAGTGAGGGCCCGCGTATGTGTTCTATCGCCCCAAGCAGGGAAGCCCATCCCAGTGGTGATTGATCTGCCCTGCATTTTGGCTGGAAGGGGGTTGTGTTGGACTTGGCCCTTTTGGCAGGTTCACCACAGTTCAGTCTATACTCCTTCCCACCCTACAGGTCCACCCATAGCCCTGCACCACACAGTTCCATTTATACCCCTCCCCACCCTGCAGGCTTGGCAGGTTCAGGATTTTGTGTTTGTGCTCCTTTCTGGATGGCATTAACAGGTTCTTCTTTGATAGGGGTAGACGAGTTAGCATCCATGTGGGCCACCCGAGGCTTGGAGAGTTTCTTGGAGGGACCTAGCATCAGGATATCTCTCATGGACACTATGGGTTCCTGTAGGGTACGTTCAAGAAGTCTGGATGAAGAGCACCCTTGGATGAATTGGGCCCGGACTTCATTGTCTTCATTTGGAAGAGTGCATGTGCTGGCAAGTTCTCTTAGCCACCATTTGAAGACATCCACCCACTCCACTGGTTGCTGCTGAGCCTGGCACAAAAAGAACCTTTCATAGTGTGAATTAGTGTAAGGCTTGAAGTGCGTTGTGATAGCATCATTCAGGGTGGTGTAATTTTGTGGGAGACCAGCCTTGACCACCGTCTTCGATATTTTATGTATGTCGGCTCCTCCTAGGTGTAGTAGGAGCATGGGACACTCTGCGGCATGAGGGGACCTCAACAGCTTCAAAGTAATTTACCAAATGCTCCAACCATGCCTTCCAGTAAACAGCCTGGGAGGGTGGAGGCCCAGTAACCCTCCCAAAAAAAAACAAAAAAAAAAAAAAACCCCTAAAGAGTTCCAATGGAGGGATGGAAGCCATGTGGCTGTAGGGTAAGAGTGCAGCAGGGGTGGCTGGAGGCAAGAGGAGCCCACTGTCCAGGGGTCAGAGGTGCTATAGTGCTGGCTGTTGAGGATGGACTGCGTGGGCTTCGGGTGCAGATGTGCTCAGGGGATATACCATGTGTCAGGATACACATATGGGCCCACTCTGTTGCAACGCACGCTGAAGGGGTTTCAGTCAGGGACCTTAGGAGGCTTATTCTGGCATGTAGAGGCTCCTTTGTGGGCCAGGAGCACTGAAAAGCAGGAATGGCAGGGACAAAACATTGTCCCACTGAGGAGGCACTCTCTCTGTAACACAGGACTCCAATGCGTGCCAGGAGAGAGAGCCCTATCCTTCGGGCTCAGCGTACGGTGTGCCACAGTGCTGGATGAGGTAGACCCTGCACCCGGCCTACAGTGGTAGTGGCCGGAAGGATACTGTTGGTCGCTGTCGGCAGCACTGAAGACTGCATGAGGCACTGGCGGTAAATTGTAAATGTAAATTGATACTTGTATAGCGCACTACTCACCTGCAAGGGTCTCAAGGCGCTTGTACGAATACCGCTGTGGAACCCATCCTGGCTTTCCCTGTGAGGTGTCCACTCCTGGGCACCCCCAGGGTGAAGGCCAGGCATCCTTAGCGTTGTGGGGGCCGTTGTGGAGATTAAGCAAGCTATTGCCCAGAGTTGCAGAGTGGGACTCCATGATTGGAATAGGCACCGAGGCGAGAATTATCAGGTCCGTGGAATTTTGAGCCCAAGATCCGCCGAGGCAGGGAATTGAACCCTGGTCCCGGGCTAGATCTCTGCATCAGGGTCTGCCGCTCTAACCATTGAGCCACACTTCTCCAGTGTGACCGGGCCCAGCGAGGAACCGCAGGAAACCGAGAGAGCGGGGAGGACACACGTGGGGATCATTGGCCTACTCGTCGCCAGTGTAGTGTGTCGGGGTTGGCTCTAGGTAAGGCTCCAAAAGACTACGCACACACAAATGAATATTGTGGTGGTATCAAACTGAACACGCCTGGCTCCCCTAGCTATTAATTACTTTGTCTGGCCAGACACCACCACCATGCTTGCGCCAGCAGGGGGGTACATGTCTCCCCCCATGCGCAACATGGTGTTGAGCATTACTTGGCAACGCTAGAATACCTAGCCTTCATTCCACCTCATGCCTCTTACTTCCACCACCCTGCACTTCATGCCTCTTTAGCTCATGATTACTGAGGATTGCAAGCCTTGATTCCACCTTATTCGTCTTACTCCATCAGCTTATACTTCCTGTCTCTTTATCTCATGAATACCATGACTGTGTAATATTTGTTCCACCTCACGCCTCTTTCTTCCACCAGTCTGCACTTCATGTCTCTTTATCTCATGAGTACTGAGGATTCCCAGCCTTGATTCCACCTCACAGCTCTTTCTTCCACCAGCCTGCACTTCATGTCTCTTTATCTCATGAATACAGAGGGTTCCTAGCCTTGATTCCTCCTCACGGCTCTGTCTTCACCACCCTGCACTTCCTGTCTCTTTATCTCATGAATACAGAGGATTCCTAACCTTGATTCCTCCTCACGGCTCTGTCTTCACCACCCTGCACTTCCTGTCTCTTTATCTCATGAGTACTGAGGATTCCCAGCCTTGATTCCACCTCACAGCTCTTTCTTCCACCACCCTGCACTTCATGTCTCTTTATCTCATGAGTACTGAGGATTCCCAGCCTTGATTCCACCTCACAGCTCTTTCTTCCACCACCCTGCACTTCATGTCTCTTTATCTCATGAGTACTGAGGATTCCCAGCCTTGATTCCACCTCACAGCTCTTTCTTCCACCACCCTGAACTTCCTGTCTCTTTATCTCATGAATACAGAGGGTTCCTAGCCTTGATTCCTCCTCACAGCTCTTTCTTCCACCACCCTGCACTTCATGTCTCTTTATCTCATGAGTACTGAGGATTCCCAGCCTTGATTCCACCTCACAGCTCTTTCTTCCACCACCTTGCACTTCCTGTCTCTTTATCTCATGAATACAGAGGGTTCCTAGCCTTGATTCCTCCTCACGGCTCTGTCTTCCACCACCCTGCACTTCATGTCTCTTTATCTCATGAGTACTGAGGATTCCCAGCCTTGATTCCACCTCACAGCTCTTTCTTCCACCACCCTGCACTTCCTGTCTCTTTATCTCATGAATACAGCGGGTTCCTAGCCTTGATTCCACCTCACGGCTCTGTCTTCCACCACCCTGCACTTCCTGTCTCTTTATCTCATGAATACAGAGGGTTCCTAACCTTGATTCCTCCTCACGGCTCTGTCTTCCACCACCCTGCACTTCCTGTCTCTTTATCTCATGAATACAGAGGGTTCCTAACCTTGATTCCTCCTCACGGCTCTGTCTTCCACCACCCTGCACTTCCTGTCTCTTTATCTCATGAATACAGAGGGTTCCTAGCCTTGATTCCACCTCACGGCTCTGTCTTCACCACCCTGCACTTCCTGTCTCTTTATCTCATGATTACTGAGGATTCCTAGCCTTGATTCCACTTCACACCTGCTTCCTTTCACCACCCGCACTCCCTGTCCCAAGGGGCGTAGCTTGGTCAGTAAGATTGTGTGTGTGTGTGCTTCAGATTTTCCAACAATCACACTGGCATATAATGTTAACATACAATATAGGACAAGCTCGGGGCAGGAGAGGGGCCGAAGGGGCAGTGGAAAGGTAGACGAATGAAGATCGGTAGGGGTGCTAAGAGAAAAAAAATATTATTTTGTAAAATAACCAAAATTTTCGTGGACTTTCAAAATAGAGGGGGAGAGAGTGTATGTGTGCACTTTTGTCTGTGTGTATGTAAAATCCCTGGTGAAACTTGCTTGATTCCTCACTATACACAACCGAAAGTACTACCTGTACCCAACTATTTATTAAAAGAAACATTTACTCTGAGTTTTATAAAACCCCATGCTTCCCTGTCCCTTTATCGCACTCTTGTAGGTTCTTTTCCATCTCCACTCACTTCCACTGTCCCTGTTTTAATGTCGTTCTCCTTTCTCCCTTTTCTGCTCTTTCTCTGGGGCAAAGTCTTATGATGAAACATATATCCTGGAGCACGAGGCGCGGCTGGTCCAGACTAAGCCAGTCCCACCGTCAGTGCCAGGATGCCCTGAGGGGCGATAGTGCGCTTTACAAATACATATAACACCAGGCAAGGATCTCTGAAGATACTTTGAGGGATATTCTCAAGAACGTGCGATAATTATCTCCAAAATCGGTTAACGCAATGTTTCATATCGCCGTCAATCTCGGGAAAATAACTCTGTGTTAACGTCCTATTCACAACACGGCAGTAACATGCGATAGTTTCCCAATAACGCGTCAAATGTCCGCGATAAAGTCACCGGGACAGCGGTAAAAATCTAAACCCCAACGTGAAAAAAGTTGAGATGGGCCCAACGGCGATAAAAAATCAGCGTTATTCTTCGCCAGGCCTGAAATTCACACATGTGAGGTAGGAAAAATCACTATAAAAGTAGAAAAAAAGTACAAACAAAAGCAAAACAACTGAGAAGCACAATGGAGGTAGCCGGAGCAAGTACAGAGGACAACCATAACCCCACAAGCCGCACAGAGGACCAGCCTAGGACCTAGGGTTCAGGGAAGGGCAAGAAAAGGAAGAAGAGGAAGACGCGGTTCAGTGCAGGAAAACAGGATCCTGATAACGGAGGTGATAGAACACCACCAACTACTGTTCGTCAACTCCACTGTGTCATTGGCAACAAAAAGTGGAATATGGAGGTCCATCGTGGACAAGGTGAATGCAGTCGGAGTGCTGAGGAGGTCAAGAGGCGCTGGATTGATGTGAAGCACGAAACAAAGCAGAAACTCGCCAACAACCAGAAGGCAGCAATGCAGACTGGAGGTGGTAGTCCAGCGTCACAGGAGGAGCTGGATGAGATGGAGGAAATGGTGTCCACAGTCATCAGTGTGGAGACGGTGGCAGGAGCTGGGGGTCCGGACACTGCTCAGCAGGACCTGACACAACAGCGACAGGGTGAGTAACGACCAGGGGCATGGGGGAGGGGGTGGGGGAGATGGGCACAATGGCACACATGCACAATTAAGTATAGCACAGTGCACACCCACAATGACTCTGGAGCATGTCTCTCATTCCCTTGGCACACTGCAGCACACCTAGAAACTGCAAGTAGGCCCCCGTCGACTATGTGCCCAAAAGGGGGCCCTTCCCACACATTATCAATCTCACAACCAACCCATGCACATGTGTTAAACCCAGCAAAGCGGCGTGTCTGTGAACAACACTGACAATGCAAGTGACACTGCATGACGAATAGCATGGCTGCAGTCAATATATCATGACATGTTGCACGCCACGACACTGAGGTGGCTGAGTGTGGACCACATCCGTAAAGAAGCAGGTCACACTCTGACACATCCATGTGCACAAACAACCCATGACGTCAACAACACATCTACAGACAAACCATGCCCCAGACCCCCAACTCCCATCAAGAGCCCAATGTACCCAAGTCTGCAACATGTCAGCACTGTAGAAGCACAGAAGTCAAAGGCACACCACATGAATGGGATAAAGGGCAGCAAAGTGGGAGCTGCAGGGGTGACTCTTCCAGCATGCAGCACACACACATAACATGCAGAGCACATCAACATTGACAATAATGTGGTACAAACCGCAACACGTTCACAACAGAACAGAGGACACAACTGGTGCCGCTCGTGTGTAGAAAATGGCCAATCACATTTGGAATAACAGGGAAATGTGAGATTATAATGTACAAGTACAAACACACATCCGTTACACTGTCAAAATGTCCACTGTCCATCATCAAATAGGCAGCTCCTCCCAAACAGTCACAATGTACACTGTCATGCAGTCTGTATGTACAGATGTACAATGCATCAACATACATGTGAACACATTGTTAAACTGCATCCCCCCTTCACATTGCAGAGGGAAAACCAACTCCTCCTGCAGAGCAGACTGAATCTCTCTTCACTGATGACGAAGAGGACCTCCACACCTTTGACACTGACGCCCTCCAAGAGTTCATTGACAGCTACGTCAACCCACCTCCAGGAGCAGGGCAGCGTAGCAGCATCGAGGAGACCCCACCCCCTGCACAGACCACACAGCACTCACCACCACGGCTGCCTTTCAGGACTCCCACGAACAACACATGGCCTTCCAACGCCGTGTGTTGGGGTGCCAGGAGAAGATGGTTGAACAGGTGCGGGTGGGGTTCGACCGCATGGCATCCAAACTAGATGCCATACGTGGGTGTCTAAGTCCCATCAGGGACCACTCACAGTCCCTAACGGACACCCACAGTCCGCTCCATGCTTTCCAACAATCCATGGCTGACATCACTGGAGTCCTGACTCGGAGACAAAACAACTGTCCGGCCAGAGTGGCTCCAGCGATGTCACCCGGGAGTTGGGACACATGCGGAGGATCGTGGAGAACATGGAGCGGATGCAGGTGGAAATAGCAGCGGCCACGGCTGCACACCAGCGAGAGGTTGCTGGGTTCCTCAATGCCCTTCAGACCCTCCTCATCTCATTGCTGCCACAAGGCCTGGCGCGGATGAATGCTGCTGCTACGACTCCATCCACATCTCCGCCCCCTGAAGTATCAGTGCCACACAGTGTGGCACACATTCCACCTACGGCCCCTGATGTGTCACTGCCACACAGTGATGCAGACAAAACAACGCCACCCACATGTGAGGCACATGATACATCAAAGGACGAAGATGCGGAAGATTCTGCCTCAGTGGTAAGAAGGACGCAGTAAAATTCATCTCCATATGGCCGGTTTCTGCTTGGTTCTGCCCTCTGCATCATCACCTTTCACTGTCCCCCGATACACTCTGCGACACTCACCTTGGACCTCGATATGGACTGCCGTATTCTGTTTGGCCACCAATGACACAGCAATCAGACTGCGGACTGAACTCTTTGTCTTCCACTGAACTTGTCATTCCCTAAAGGACTCTGACTGGCCCTACACGGGCCAACAATGTAAAGTGGGGTTTGTATGGCCCTGTACTGCTCCAGGTACAACACTCCACTGAATGTGCATTAAACATTCATTTTCACACAGATGTTCCATGTCTATAATCATTCAAGTGTGGTAGTATGGATGAATGTATGCTCAGTGATTCCCCCTTATGTCCATGTTGCTTATGTTGTCGGACATGAGTCACAGGGTGCAACATTACCGATTGCGTCCGGGTGGCGCCGACACTACAACAGAGACACAAGCATTAGTTACTTCCTTGTCCAGCCAAGGAAGGAACCACGCCCAGAGCCCTGTGGTCATTGCTCACACCCCTATGCTGGACTAGCACATGCCAGGCCAGCCACTCCGCTTACGCGTACAGGGGGGGACGACAACGCTACATATTCCAGGTCTTCCCCGTAGTGATCTGCAGATCACAGGTCTAGTTGTCAGCATGCCACAGCCACTCCCTCACAGCTGGTTTACACCCACACCACGCCCATCCAGAACACGCATCAAAGGACATGTGATCCTGCCAATAAAAATGGCAAGGCGCACGTGCTTGACGCCATTTCCACTCTCTTTCTGGGTGTATCCTTGTGGTTATTATTTATGCATGAGGGCCTAGGGCCCTGCCACATCACATTCCTCACTGCCGGAGGTGACATGATGGCGTCCGCACCACAAGACTCAATCATAAAGGGTCCATGACTTGAGTTGCACAGAGATGGTGGCACCCGATACACTGCGGCCGGCACAGGCCTACTGTCACGGGATGGTGACTTTCGGTGCACAGAGGTAGGGGCACCTTAAGTGCTGAGCGGGTGTGCAGCCTGCGATGATGCGCTGTCCTGGCGGTTCGGACTGGTAAGGATTTGTGTGAGCCCCGCTGGACCGCACTGTAGGCCTGAGCCAGTGGGCAGCATGGGCCTATCGCCATGTTGCGTTGCCTCGCGGTTCACAGAGTTAGTGGCACCTAAAGAGCTGAGCGGGTGTGCAGCCTGCATTGATGCCGTGTGCACTGATATGATCTCTGCCATTGCGAAATCAAGACCCAGAATCACGTGTGTGACCTGGTGGCCAGCTGTGCAGGGCTGCATGATGTGGAGGCTGTCAAGGTCGCGGGCCCCGGGCTTGGAGCTTGCACTGTCACGTGGTGGGCCCTCTTGGAGACACTCCGGTGGCGGAAGGTGAGCATTGAGGCCTGGGTGCGCTGGGGCGGGCAATCACCGCTCGGCGGCGGGAGGGGCTGGCGTGCAGCAGCCTGTGTGCGCTGGCGGGGGGCAAGCGATGATGGCGTGTGCAATGATATGAACTCTGCCATTCATAAATCTGGACTCTGTTTCAGATAAGGGACCTGGTGGACTGCAATGTATACCGACACGTGGTTGGAGACACACCGGTGGCAGCAGGTGAGCAGTGAGGCCTGGATCCGCAGTGTCTGCATTCTCGCTCTCGCTCCCTCTCTTCCTTTCACTGTCTCTATCTCTCCCCCTCTCCCTCTCTCTCCCTCTCTTTCTCTCTCTCTTCCTCTCACTGTCTCTCTATCTCCCCTTCTCTCTCCCTCTTGTTCTCTCTCTCTCCCTCTCTTCCTTTCTTTCTCTCTCTCCATCTCTTCCTTTCTTTCTCTCACTCTCTTTCTCTCTCTCTCTCCCTTTCTTTCTTTCTCTCTCTCTGTCCTTTGATGAGCACAGGACACACCTTCTTATCTTGGATTTTATCTTGCAGGCTGTGACTTACAGATTGTCCAGAGAAGACCCGCCATGACTCTTCCAAATAGTTGTTTTGAGTTTAATTTGAATAAAATGATTTGTTTGGAAATTCAAAGATGAATGAATGATTCTCCTTTTTCTGACCACACATGAATGTTAATTGTTGTGATTGTGCGACATCAGGTGAATGGTTTTGTCCGTGATTTCGTAAAATTGATGTAAGATATCTGTGTCCGGGGGAGGGCGGGTAGGGGGTGCCCAAGGTAGGTCTGGGGTGTGGGGGTCCTGGGTGTGGTGGGTGTTGTGGCCCTCTTGGGTGTCTAGGCTGCATGATCAGTAGCTCCATGGCATCTGTTGTTCTTCAGGTGTGGCTCTGGGCTGGGTTCCCTTTTATGGTGCAGATTGTCGTCAGACTTTACAGCAGGTGTTAAATCCCTGCTGCTAACGTGCCTTATTGCCTGTTTTGGGAGCCGATCTGGCTGGACATTGAGAATGTTGCGAAGTGGTGTTGTTGCGGCTTTTTGCACTGGAACGCCTACCCTGCATATCAATAGCGTTAGTTGTCGGTGTCATCTGTGGTGATGTTTTGGCTGCTATCGAAGGAAAACTAGTGATATCGGCTGTTAGCACCATCTTGTAAATAGGGCGATAACTTTATCACCACTTTGGCTGCGATAAAGTGCCGCTAACTCGGCAATAAGTCCTTGAGAATATGGCCCTTTGCCCAGCCCTTACCACTGGACCTGTTTGTTTTACTTCTGGTTATTTTATGCCTTGTGTGAGTTGTAGTTGTGGCTTCTTCAGGCAGGAAAGATCCTTTCTGAGGGCAGTGGACTCTCACCCACACTGTGTGACATGCTCCATCATCGAGCCCCCCCCCCTAGCTGTGTGCATTCACCCTGAGTGAGCTCTGACTGATGGTCTGCGTTTGAGAGAAAGCACCTTTCAGACTCTGCTTCATCAGAAAGGCCAATTGGCACACGCCTGTATGATGGAAGCTACGTACAGCCTGTTTTATTGAAATCTTCCCAGCACAAGATTAAAAACATTAAGGTGCCATACGAGGAATTATTAGGACTGTCCGTGTCCCAGGCAAACTCTTGCGCTGAGCACGCACCTGGCTTCCATCCCCAGAATTCATCTGACAAGAAAGGGGGGCAGCTCCTGGCTTATTTGGCTGCGAAGTCCTGGAATTCTCTTTCACTTGATCTGCGCAGCCTTCAGATTTAGGAACAAACTCAAAACCTTCCTATTCAACTGAGTTGTTTTTTTTCTAGTGCCACCGTGTCTTTTCCTTGTTCTGTTTTTCTCTTGGGCTTGCGCTGGGACACTTGTCTGACAGGCTTAAGACAGACTTAAGACAGACTTAAGACAGAATCCTAACTTAAGTCTGTCTTAAGTCTGTCTTAAGTCTGTCTTTGTCTTAAGTCTGTCTTAAGTTTGTCTTAAGTCAAAATTAAAACAAAATCCTAACTTTACTACTACTAAATGCCTTCTGTGAATACCAAAAGTAGCAAGCTTAGGATTTTGTTAGTTCTACGAATTGGGCCCATAGATAACAAAACATAACATCAGTGATAACATGTCTGAAGAACTGACATCAGGATGACGGGGACCTCTTATGGGCATCAGCACTTGGCCAATGCCATAAGATGTAAGGTTTGTCTTAAATACACTTCGCATGTACCTAAAGGGCATACAGGTATTTGTCTCTGGATTATTGTACCAAAGTCCATAAACTCAGGTTGTTTGTGGTTTCTTTGGACTGCAGTTTTGATGACACAGGGCCTTCATTGTCCTGAAGAATGCCTCAGAACGTGAATGGCTTGAGTTTAGCAGAAACGTGTCGACTTTCGAGAATCTATGTGCTGTCCTTTATTCCTCCCCCAGACCCACCATACCAGCCCGCCCCACCTCTAGGGCTGCCCTTTAGGGCCGATGCCTGCACACATCCCCTTCTATCGCTTCCCACCACGTCTCTCGGTCTAATAAATAGATTCACCCTCTGCCCCCACCCTGTAAGCCCGTCCTTGACACTCACCATGGAGTCATGGCCCCTCCACCCACGTCTCTAGGCTCACCCTAGGTCCGCGACCTGCCCTTCCACCTATACACTGCTCCAAGCCCATTCCACGATTCCACTCATAGGCCTCACCCTACAGTTCCATCTATACCGCTCCCCCACCCTCCAGGTCCACCCATAGCCCTGCACCCACAGTTCAGTCTATACCCCTCCCCACCCTACAGGTCAACCCATAGCCCTGCACCCCACAGTTCTATCTATAACCCTCTCCACCCTACAGGTCCACCCATAGCCCTGCACCCCACAGTTCCACCTATGCCCCTCTCCACCCTACAGGTCCACCCATAGCCCTGCACACACAGTTCCATCTATACCTCTCCCCACCCTACAGCTCCACCCATAGCCCTGCACCCACAGTTCTATCTATACCCCTCCCCACCCTACAGCTCCACCCATAGCCCTGCACCCCACAGTTCAATCTATAACCCTCTCCACCCTACAGGTCCACCCATAGCCCTGCACCCCACAGTTCCACCTATACCCCTCTCCAACCTACAGGTCCACCCATAGCCCTGCACCACACAGTTCAGTCTATACCCCTCCCCACCCTACAGTTCCACCCATAGCCCTGCACCCCACAGTTCAGTCTATACCCCTCTCCACCCTACAGGTCCACCCATAGCCCTGCATCCCACAGTTCCATCTATACCTCT
The DNA here is from genome assembly GCF_964261635.1 of Lissotriton helveticus. Lineage (NCBI taxonomy): Eukaryota > Metazoa > Chordata > Amphibia > Caudata > Salamandridae > Lissotriton > Lissotriton helveticus. The sequence continues at coordinate 2,128,121,600 of NC_136065.1, read as the reverse complement.
CCCCACCCTACAGGTCCACCCATAGCCCTGCACACACAGTTCCATCTATACCTCTCCCCACCCTACAGCTCCACCCATAGCCCTGCACCGCACAGTTCAATCTATACCCCTCTCCACCCTACAGGTCCACCCATAGCCCTGCACCCCACAGTTCAGTCTATACCCCTCTCCACCCTACAGGTCCACCCATAGCCCTGCACCCCACAGTTCTATCTATACCCATCTCCACCCTGCGGGTCCACCCATAGCCCTGCACCCCACAGTTCTATCTATAACCCTCTCCACCCTACAGCTCTACCCATAGCCCTGCACCCCACAGTTCAGTCTATACCCCTCCCCACCCTACAGGTCCACCCATAGCCCTGCACCCCACAGTTCTATCTATACCCATCTCCACCCTACAGGTCCACCCATAGCCCTGCACCCCACAGTTCAGTCTATACCCCTCCCCACCCTACAGGTCCACCCATAGCCCTGCACCCCACAGTTCTATCTATACCCATCTCCACCCTGCAGGTCCACCCATAGCCCTGCATCCACAGTTCAGTCTATACCCCTCCCCACCATACAGGTCCACCCATAGCCCTGCACCCCACCGTTCTATCTATAACTCTCTCCACCCTATAGCTCCACCCATAGCCCTGTACCCTACAGTTCCACCTTTACCCCTCTCCACATTACAGTTCCACCCATAGCCCTGCACCCTACAGTTTCAACTATACTCCTCTCCACCCTACAGTTCCACCCATAGCCCTGCACCCCCACAGTTCCACCTATACCCCTCTCCACCCTATTGCTCCACCCATAGCCCTGCACCCCACAGTTCCACCTATACCCCTCCCCACCCTACAGCTCCACCCATAGCCCTGCACCCCACAGTTCCATCTATACCCCTCTCCACCCTACAGCTCCACCCATAGCCCTGCACCCCACAGTTCCACCTATACCCCTCCCCACCCTACAGGTCCACCCATAGCCCTGCACCCCACAGTTCAGTCTATACCCCTCTCCACCCTACAGGTCCACCCATAGCCCTGCACCCCACAGTTCCACCTATACCCCTCTCCACCCTACAGGTCCACCCATAGCCCTGCACCCCACAGTTCCACCTATACCCCTCCCCACCCTACAGGTCCACCCATAGCCCTGCACCCCACAGTTCCATCTATACCCCTCCCCACCCTACAGGTCCACCCATAGCCCTGCACCCCACAGTTCAGTCTATACCCCTCTCCACCCTACAGGTCCACCCATAGCCCTGCACCCCACAGTTCCACCTATACCCCTCTCCACCCTACAGGTCCACCCATAGCCCTGCACCCCACAGTTCCATCTATACCTCTCCCCACCCTACAGGTCCACCCATAGCCCTGCACCTACAGTTCTATCTATAACCCTCTCCACCCTACAGGTCCACCCATAGCCCTGCACCCCACAGTTCAGTCTATACCCCTCTCCACCCTACAGCACCACCCATAGCCCTGCACCCCACAGTTCCACCTATACCCCTCTCCACCCTACAGGTCCACCCATAGCCCTGCACATCACAGTTCCATCTATACCCCTCTCCACCCTACAGGTCCACCCATAGCCCTGCACCCTCCAGTTCCACCTTTACCCCTCTCCACCCTACAGGTCCACCCATAGCCCTGCACCCCCACAGTTCCACCTATACCCCTCTCCACCCTACAGGTCCACCCATAGCCCTGCACCACACAGTTCAGTCTATACCCCTCCCCACCCTACAGTTCCACCCATAGCCCTGCACCCCACAGTTCAGTCTATACCCCTCTCCACCCTACAGGTCCACCCATAGCCCTGCATCCCACAGTTCCATCTATACCTCTCCCCACCCTACAGGTCCACCCATAGCCCTGCACCCCACAGTTCCACCTATACCCCTCCCCACCCTACAGGTCCACCCATAGCCCTGCACCACACAGTTCCACCTATACCCCTCTCCACCCTACAGGTCCACCCATAGCCCTGCACCCCACAGTTCCATCTATACCTCTCCCCACCCTACAGGTCCACCCATAGCCCTGCACCTACAGTTCTATCTATAACCCTCTCCACCCTACAGGTCCACCCATAGCCCTGCACCCCACAGTTCAGTCTATACCCCTCTCCACCCTACAGCACCACCCATAGCCCTGCACCCCACAGTTCCACCTATACCCCTCTCCACCCTACAGGTCCACCCATAGCCCTGCACCCCACAGTTCCACCTATACCCCTCCCCACCCTACAGGTCCACCCATAGCCCTGCACCCCACAGTTCAGTCTATACCCCTCTCCACCCTACAGGTCCACCCATAGCCCTGCACCCCACAGTTCCACCTATACCCCTCTCCACCCTACAGGTCCACCCATAGCCCTGCACCCCACAGTTCCACCTATACCCCTCCCCACCCTACAGGTCCACCCATAGCCCTGCACCCCACAGTTCCATCTATACCCCTCCCCACCCTGCAGGTCCACCCATAGCCCTGCACCCCACAGTTCAGTCTATACCCCTCTCCACCCTACAGGTCCACCCATAGCCCTGCACCCCACAGTTCCACCTATACCCCTCTCCACCCTACAGGTCCACCCATAGCCCTGCACCCCACAGTTCCACCTATACCCCTCTCCACCCTACAGGTCCACCCATAGCCCTGCACCCCACAGTTCCACCTATACCCCTCTCCACCCTACAGGTCCACCCATAGCCCTGCACCCCACAGTTCCACCTATACCCCTCCCCACCCTACAGCTCCACCCATAGCCCTGCACCCCACAGTTCCATCTATACCCCTCTCCACCCTACAGCTCCACCCATAGCCCTGCACCCCACAGTTCCACCTATACCCCTCTCCACCCTACAGGTCCACCCATAGCCCTGCACCCCACAGTTCCACCTATACCCCTCTCCCCCCTACAGGTCCACCCATAGCCCTGCACCCCACAGTTCCACCTATACCCCTCTCCACCCTACAGGTCCACCCATAGCCCTGCACCCCACAGTTCCACCTATACCCCTCTCCACCCTACAGGTCCACCCATAGCCCTGCACCCCACAGTTCAGTCTATACCCCTCTCCACCCTACAGGTCCACCCATAGCCCTGCACCCCACAGTTCCACCTATACCCCTCTCCACCCTACAGGTCCACCCATAGCCCTGCACCCCACAGTTCAGTCTATACCCCTCTCCACCCTACAGCTCCACCCATAGCCCTGCACCCCACAGTTCCACCTATACCCCTCTCCCCCCTACAGGTCCACCCATAGCCCTGCACCCCACAGTTCCATCTATACCCCTCCCCACCTCCAGTTCCACCCGCTCCTGCCCATTTAAGGCACTGGTTCCACCCGTACCCCTTCCTACACCACCGTCCCGGCCAGTACCTGCTCACTTAAAGCCCTGTTTGCACACGTGCCCCTCCCCCGCCGTACCGGCCTGCACCTGCTCATTTCAAGCTCTGGTTGCACCGTGCCCCTCTCCTCCCCCACCGTACCGCCCTGTTCCTGCTCACTTTAAGCCCTGGTTTCACCCGTACTCCCCACCCCACCGTACCGCCCTGTTCCTGCTCACTTTAAGCCCTGGTTTCACCCGTACTCCCCACCCCACCGTACCGCCCTGTTCCTGCTCACTTTAAGCCCTGGTTGCACCCTTGCCCCTCCCCACCCCACCGTAGCTTCCTGTACCTGCTCACTTAAAGCCCTGGTTGCACACGTGCCCCTCCCCCGCCGTACCGGCCTGTACCTGCTCATTTCAGCCCTGGTTGCACCCGTGCCCCTCTCCTCCCCCACCGTACCGCCCTGTTCCTGCTCACTTTAAGCCCTGGTTTCACCCGTACTCCCCACCCCACCGTACCGGCCTGCACTTGCTCATTTTAAGCCCTGGTTGCACCCGTGCCCCTCCCCTCCCCACCGTACCGGGACGTTCCTGCTCATTTTAAGCCCCGGTTTCGCCCATACGCCCCGCCCCCCGCGGTCCCAGGGCTCCTCGCGCCTCCACGCCGCATGTTTTATTCATTCCTCGGCTCAGTTCAGAGTCTCTGTATTATTAATCCCGGGCGCCGGGTCCGGGGGCTCGGGGGCGGCGCGAGGCCCTCGCCTGCATCTGAAGCGGCTCTCGTGCATCTCTCGCCGCCTCACCTTCCTGCACCGTCTCCCTGCCTCCAGCCTCCCCCCTCCTCCTCCTTAGAGGCCTCTCTGTCCTGAAAGAGCCTCCGCACCCTGTGCACCCCCTTCCCCCTCCCCTCGGCCCCACTGTCCCTCCTGCCTCGTGTCTGCAGCAGCCCCCCTCCCTCCCCACACCCCTCTCTCATCCCCTGTCCCATCTTTCTGCTCTGCTTGGGTTGCTTCGTTCACTTCTTCCTTTCTTCCCTCCTCTCTTCCGGCCTCTGCTCCATCCTCTCTCTCCCCTCTCTCTCTTCCTTTCCCTCTACACTCCTTTCTTCATTATTTACCCCCTCCCCCCTTTCTTCCTTTCCACCCTTGTTTAATTCATTCCTTCTTCTCTCTCCTTTTCCCCCTCTACACTCCTTTCTTCATTCTCTACTTCCCCCTCCCCTTTCTTCCTTTGTTTAATTCCTTCATTCCTCTCTCCCCTCTCTCCCTTTCTTTCTCTCTACACTCATTTCTTCATACTTCCCTTCCCTCCTCTCTTCCTTCCTCTCCCCCTCTCTTTCTTTCCCTCTACACTCCTTGCTTCATTCTTTCCTTTCCCTCCCCTTTCTTGCTTTCCACCTTCCTTTGTTTAATTCCTTCCTTCCTCTCTCTCCTTTTTCTCATCTACACTCTGTCGTAAATTGACAGCGAGCAGGTTAACATTTGCTGAAGCCAGTGAGTTTCCCGATGTTATCTTGCCCGTTTCTTGGAAGCCATTTTGTATTTCTGTCAGCCATTTTGTATGCCATGTGCTACCTCGTGTTCACCATGTGCTCTGTCCTACTTCTCTGTTAACTGCGTGTGTATTCTGCCTAGAAACAAGTTATATTTAGCTTCTGCCAATTACACGCATGCTCGCGCGTCACTGTCGAGAATGTGTTTACCCCAACTGGACAATTGTTGGCTCCTCCCACTTGTTGAATGTGTGCTTTCAAAATGTCCTTATATGTACATAAAACTCATTTCAGTATGTGTACCGCCTTCTTTTGAGCCCCTGTGCGGGTATAAAAGGACCATGTGGCTTCCATTCGGGGTGCTACTTCATGCATTGCCTAAGGGTACTGTTTGACTGTAGTTCCACCTCATGAGGTCTTAATAAATGTATCTTTTCTATTCCAGTTTCCGTGCCAACTTCACTTCTATGGTTTAAGGGCTTTAAAGCGGCACAATTAGGCCTAGCTGAGACTCAATACCACGATTGGAGAAGTGTGGCTCAATGGTTAGAGCGGCAGACCCTGATGCAGAGGTCTAGCCCGGGACCAGGGTTCAATTTCCTGCCTCGGCGGGTCTTGGGCTAAAAAATTCCAGGACCTGATAATTCTCGCCTCAGTGCCTATTCCAATCATGGGCCCCACTCTGCAACTCTGGGCAATAGCTTGCTTAATCTCCACCACGGCCCCACAACGCTAAGGATGCCTGGCCTCCACCTTGGGGGTGCCCAGGAGTGGACACCTCACAGGGAAAGCCAGAATGGGTTCCACAGAGGTATTCGTACAAGCGCCTTGAGACCCTAGCGGGTGAGTAGTGCGCTATACAAGTACACTACATTTACATTTGCAACGTGGGGCTCATCGGCGACTCGGATGCCCGAAGGACTGGTTGAAATGAAGGATTGGAAACTCGCTTTGGACGTGATCACTGCCGGAGGAGACCCGATTCTTGGCATCTACGGCGTTTTTCCTTTCTTTCTGATCTGACCAGCCAGGTGGTGGATCCAATAGCTTGCTTAATCTCCACAACGGCCCCAGCAGCGCTTGGATGCCTGGCTTCACCTTGGGGGTGCCCAGGAGTGGACATTTCACAGGAAAGCCAGGATGGGTTCCACAGCGGTATGAATACAGCGCTACGAGGCCTCCGGGTAGAAGTGCGCTATATAAATACAATACATTTACATTTTGTTGGACTTGGCCTTTTCCCCTGAAATTTTTCGCTTTTGCCCCCCTCATTTGGAATGTCTCCCCCATGGGATTAAACCTGTATAGGCCATGAGTGGTGTGAGACACCTGGTTAATATGTGAAGTCATGTAATGGTGTGAGCACTTGTAAATTCCCCCCATTGTAAAATGCACCTGACTGAAATGTCCTATGTTTAAAATGGATGCCATGGCCATGGGTTTTGCCACTGGACTGTCATAGGTCAGCGGTCTAGTTATTATTACCCAGCTACCCCTAGCTTTTGGAAGGAAAAGCCTGGCACCCAGGGTGCTCACCCCCTCCCCTTGAGCCAGTTTAGGCCAGCTTTGCCAACATTCTAGAAGGTTCTGGCACTGCCTGGGAGGAGGGTATAAGTAAGGGGGATGTGCCACCAGAGAGTCAGTCAGAGCTGGGACAAGAAAGAGAGGGGACCTGCGGCGAGGAGCGACCGCCACATGGGCCTGTGAGCTGGGCCCTGCACCCCTAAACCCCCCCCCTCTGCTGTCCCCTGGGCCCCTGACAAGGGAGGGCCCCTACCCAGGTCCCTGACACTGTGGGGACCGGGAATTACGCCAGCGCTGCGAGGAAGAAGCACCCAGGAGGTGAGGAGTGGGACTGTCTACCCCCCTTGAGAAGCTGTGGCCCCTTTGAAGCACCGCATGGGGAAGATTGTGCCCCCAAAAGAACCGTTGCTGGCTGAGGTGCTGTGAGGCCCTGTGAAAGCGCTGGGCCCTGGGACTGTTGTGGCCCCCTAGTGCTGTAAAGCCTGCCTCTCAAGCGCTATACTGGCGAAGCGCTGAGGAAGAGTTAATTTCCTGCCCCCTCTGCTTGGCCTGAGGAAGGAGCTGAGGTTGTGGGCAGAGGGAGGAGCAGTGCGCTGTGAATAGCGCCATCCTGCTGTGGAGAATCGCGCTGGAGGAGCCAACCCTCGTTTTGGCGCGCTGTTTGCCATATAAAGAATTAATTAAAAGGGAGCCTACCCCTTACTGCCGCCGAGGAGTGTTGGCGCTACCTTGCGCCGGTTGTGAATAGACCGAAATCACCGCCGCGGCCCGGCGCTGTCGTGGGGACCCCCCCACTGCTATGGGCACCGTTGCGGGTCCCCGTGAGGTAAGGAGGGGGACCCGGGTGAAGCGCCGGTGCGGGGACCCCGTGGTCGAGGGGGAGCCCGGAAGCAGGAGTGACCGGAGCGAGAGCCCACCCCGCCGGTCTGTGCCCCGCGTGAGGGGTAGGTGGAATAGGCGGGGCCGGGGCACACTGTCGGTGCCAGCCCCGCCTCCCCAAAACAAAGCGGCCGGAGGAGCGGAATGCCTGCGGGGCTCCTGTGCAGACGAGGGAGCCCCGATTGTGCTGAGGGAGGCCCGAGTGAGCCGAGTGTGGCCGCCCGGAGGACGCATTGATTCCCCCCCCAGGCCCCTGTGAGCAGGAGGGGCTCGAGTGACGCCGCGGGAAGGAGGGGGGCCTCGAGGCACATTGCAGGTGCCTGCCCCCTCCCCTCGAAAAGAGTTCCTGAGAGCCTGGAGCCAGGACATCCCGAGGAGCCCGGTGAGTGGGGCCTCAGCTGCGTGGTGGTTGGGGGGCTGGAGTCGGGGCACAGGGTCGGGGCCCGCCCCAAGGACCGGACTAACTTTCCAGGTGCCCCATCTGGCAGTGGGAACCTGCAACGTTGGGCCCCAGCAGACTGTGCCAGTTGTAGAGGGCCCTATATCTAGCCCATAGGGTCACCCAAGGAACTATGGAGGCCTAGAGGGCGACTGTTAACTTTTGTGCCTAGGGGACTAGTCAGGTGTGTCCTGCCCCATGATACCTGTGTAGGCCTGATACTCCCTCTGCATGGGTACGCCCGAGGTTCTTAGGCCTGGAAGTTCATGCCATTGGATGGGTGGTGACTTTGCCCAAGGAGTGCTTAGTCCTGGCCTGATGAAAAGGTTTACGGTTGAGAAAATGTTCTACATCTGATGAAATGCTTTACATTGACCGAAATGTTATTTCCTCATGTGAGTCACTGCGTATTCCTGCTAAAGGAAGTGTTTTACACTGGCATAAGTAGTTTTATTCCGGCCTGGTATTTTCCGGTTACCTGTCCAGGTGCGATGCGCTTCTGCGCCTAGTGTTCCTTGTAGGCGGATTATCCTGCTAAGGTGTGTGCCGAATGTTAAATGCATTTAGGCTCTTGTGATATACCCACAGGGATGATGGAGTAGACCGGGTGGTGCCCTTTATTGCAGGTGTGCCCAGAGGCTGGCCTGACATGCTGTTCCAGGCCCCTAGTCACATCCCCTGTTAAGGAGCAAGCCTTGCTGAATTGTTACAGGTGCTCCTGTCTATTATGTGTTATGATGCCCTGATGTTTTCCCTTACAGGGGTCGTGTTGGAGTTATAATGCAGGTTATGTATGTATGCTAATGTTGGATCTTACAATTTCAGCCTACCTCTAAGGATGAGAGCCTGAGTAGGCCCCGCCACATTGGCCCCAGGTTGAATGTTAATGTAATCATCTTCTTTATTTTCAGATATGGACTTACAGACTCAGCCCTTACTTCCCATGTAAATAATTCCCCCCTTGATACACTTGGCTCTGGTGGACACAGCTCGATCATCATCACCCCAGGAGGACACAACTCGATCATTATCACCCCAGGAGGACACAGCTATATCATCATCACCCCAGGAGGACACAGCTCGATCATAATCACCCCAGGAGGACATACCTCGATCAGAATTCACCCCAGGAGGACACAACTCGATCATCATCACCCCAGGAGGACATACCTCGATCAGAATTCACCCCAGGAGGACACAACTCGATCATCATCACCCCAGGAGGACATACCTCGATCAGAATTCACCCCAGGAGGACACAACTCGATCATCATCACCCAGGAGGACACAGCTCGATCATCATCACCCCAGGAGGACACAACTCGATCATCATCACCCCAGGAGGACATACCTCGATCATCATCATCACCCCAGGAGGACACAGCTCGATCATCATCACCCCAGAAGGACACAGCTCGATCATCATCACCCCAGGAGGACACAACTCGATCATCATCACCCCAGGAGGACATACCTCGATCAGAATTCACCCCAGGAGGACACAACTCGATCATCATCACCCAGGAGGACACAGCTCGATCATCATCACCCCAGGAGGACACAGCTCGATCATCATCACCCCAGAAGGACACAGCTCGATCATCATCACCCCAGGAGGACACAACTCGATCATCATCACCCCAGGAGGACATACCTCGATCATCATCATCACCCCAGGGGGACACAGCTATATCATCATCACCCCAGGAGGACACAACTCGATCATCATCACCCCAGGAGGAAATACCTCGATCAGAATTCAGCCCTGGAGGACACAACTCGATCATCTTTGACCTTTTGCGGCAGGTCTTGAGAGAAGCAGGAGACAGCTCGGACACAAAGTGCCGCTTGGTGCGGCCCTGGTTCTGGAGTGTGCAGAGTTGTCTGTGTGTTTTGTAAAGTGTTATTTGTGCCTGTGTAAAACCAGCTGCCCCTCCTGGGGGAAACCAGTGGCTAGTTCGGTTTCTGATCCAATTGTGAGCCTGTGATTTGAGTTGTATCAATAGATGAGAACGTGCCTTAAGGGACCGGTTAAATAGTCATGTTGGGCCTGATTCACAAAAAGTATATTTATGCATGTAGATTTACTCATGTGTAACCTACTCCTGCACCCTGGTGTAACTCTACTCTTCTTTACTGTTCCCCATCTCCGAGTGTAGAATTCCATCTAAGTGTGGACTTACATGTCTTCTTCACCCCATGGTGGAACCTCATGCAATCGGATATACTTGGGTAAAGTTACTATAAGATACTTTTCACAAGTAGGTTGAGATCACTACCGCAGCAGAGATTTACCACTGCAGTAGAGATTCATGGGAAAGTATAGGGAAAATATGAAGGTTGGTTAATTCATAAAGTAATATTAAAGACGTTTCAATATAAAACATCAATGTAAAATAAATTAAAGCATTTATTATAAACGTAGACCTATCACAATAACATGTTACCACAAATTAACTTATTAAATGAATGCATATTAAATAAATAATTAGTTAAAATATGCTTCTTTAATTTATATATATATACTTAAAAAAAAAAATATTTTTAAAATGACACCCGTAGAAATTTATTTTTGATTAATGTGTATAACACTTTCTTAAACGTTATGTGAAGAGAATTAATCTAAATATTTAAGAAAAAATAACTAAATTGTAATGTATTTTTTATTTTAAATAATGTTTCTTATTTTTAAATAATTATTTGATAATTCTATTTAGAATTTTCAGCTGAAATAATGAATGGTATTGGGCAAGTCCAAAGCTGGAATACTGTGCCTGGAGTGGTAAAAGGCTGGTGTAATTTTTCGTTTCGGCGTGGATGGAACTTTGTAATCCTGCGCTTAAATATTTTGCTGAAAAAATAGCAAGAGACGTTGTCACTTTCTAGCTCTGTGTGGTTGACACTGCCCTATTTCTATGCTTAAAAGCTCTGCTAAAAAACATACATTTGAGGTGATCAGTATGGGGTGTTGTCGAGGGCTCTGTATAGGAGAGCTGCTCTCCACCGACAGACATTTGGTAACTACCCAGAGCTCTCAACTTCTCTGTTAGTGCACAAAATGTATATTTATTGGCGGCAAACGACGCGTTTCAGCCTCATGGCCTGTTCACGGCTAATTGCAGACATGAAAACTTCACACTATATATAAAAAGAGACGTCATCGACAGCGAGGGACGCGATTTGTTATTTTCTGTGTGGCTATGTTTTAACAGGTTTATTTATAAGTTATACAGGTGGAGGGAGGTATTGAACTCACATGAAGTTTTGTGAAACTAATCAGTTTTTTTGGTCTCTTTCGCACTTGTGAAATTGAATAAGAAAAGTGTTTGCGCTAATATTGCCCATCGGGGCGTTGTATGTGGTGTGAATTAATTTTTATGTATTGTTGATAATGGTAATTTCTCTTTGGCATCCAACATCAGTGTTGTGAACACCCTTTTTTGCAATATTATATGGTCATATTAATGCACAATAGGGTGTAGTTTTCTCCGTGTACATTGGCCTAATGATGTTACCTACATAGCTTATGCTGCCATGACCTCTGATGCATGTCGCCACTATGGAGATTTTGGTTTTGATGACTTTGCTGTTCACATACATGTCCTTGATTCACACGTCCATCGCGTTACATCCAACCTCTGGCGACACCTGGATGCATTTACCTGTGTGAGTGTCTGGTATCATGATCTCACTCATGTCACACTCTCTTTTTAACTCTTTCTTCTCTCTTTTATCGGTACTTGACTGTTACACCGCCATTGATTGTAACCTGTTCCAAGATGGCGGGTGACAGTTTGTTTTATGTTCTTCTCTGCACTGTGGGTCATTTTGTGGCATTCTTTTGGTGTCTAGAGTTTTTGTTAATTATCGTGTCCACTTTGTATATTGCTAATATGGATTTTTATTATTACTTCCTCTTTACTACACCAGTTCTTTTTTTCTCCATTTTGCAGCATGTCAAAGATGGCGCCTGTTGTCGACCTGCTTGGAACTATGGATGCCGGAAGTTCATGTGCACGAGGGGCACCGTATAAGCCAACTCTGAGCGGTTGAAACTGAGCTGTTTGGACTTTTGAGAACTTTGAAGAAATGTAAATCGACATCAATCTGACTTTAATTAAATGGCTATCACTTTGTCAGGGGAGCAAAAGCTTGTTCCGAGGATCACTTTTTAGTGTTTTTGCGGTTTTAAATAGCGCAAACTCAACCCAAAGGTTTCAATGCGCTTTACATGAGCACCAGTCACATTACACAGGACTAGGCCTGGATGGTAAATTCGGTTCCGCTAGTGGAATTTGCGGAATTTGGGTAATTTTGCGTTCCACAGGCAACGCGGAATTGCCATAAATTCCGCGATCTGCGGCTCCGCTGACTTTTTTGCTTGTTCGTGCTTTGAAAATGTGTGTTCGCAAGATATTTCTCCCCGAGCACACAAACAGCGTCCATGAACAGGAAAAAAGCATTGCGAACGGGTGGAACAAACAATTCCGCCTGTTCGCTGAACTTTTGCGCGCGCTTGGAGATTTTTTACTGTTTCGCGGAGCTTTGAGTAGCGCAACTACGCAAATTGCTCCCACCCCTACTGACAGGACACATTCATTTTTAGGCACGGGTAGATTAAGTGATTTGCCCAGAATCAGAGGAGGTCTGAGCCCACACCGAGACTGGAACCTATTCCCCAGCTTCAAAGTCGGCCACCCTGTCCATTAAGCTACACCTTCTTCCCTTTCTCCAACCTTCTCTTCAAGGCACCCCAGGGGCACCGTTCTGGGCTCCCTTGCTAAGTTATTTCAGCACTCGGGACAGCTCCAGAGCTGATCACCTCATTGGAAACCCACAAAGAGGCCCCTTGTTTCCTATCGGCGGGGTCACAAAGGTAAGCAAACTACAACCTAAACGTGGGGTCATAACTTTGAAACATATGGAGCTAGACGGATGAAACTACCAACCCCTCTGGTCTTTACTGTTATTGCGTTTATCAAAGAGCTGTTCCTTTCCGAGCACTAACCCCCTTCGAACATCCCTATGTATTAGTTGTAATAATTAATTGACACTGGGCCATATTACCAAGGTGAAGTATCGCCGCTTTTTTGGCGAATTGTGCTGAGAAAGCGACGATACTTCTGGCGCCCTATTAACAACGCCTGCCTCAAGCCCACTTTGCATGTCAGCGAGAAACATCGCTAATGACATGCAAAGTGGGCGTTCCCATGTCCAACCACATGTAAAATGTGGTTGGAGGTTAACACCCTATTACCAAGGCAGGCGTTGGGAGAAGGAGACCTGCGATAAACTTGTTTATTGCAGGTGCGTTGGGAGAAGGAGACCTACGATAAGCTCGTTTATCGCAGGTCTCCCAACGCCTGCTCTGACCAGCTGTTAGGGCATTGATATCATGGGGGTGTGGATCATAAAGCTGAATCCACCCCCCCATATTATCAAGGCACACATTAGCGCGTGACAACAATGATTGTTTTCACAAGATAATGTTCCCTATCGCCGGATTTAATATCGCCTACGTGTTGCACGTTGATAATGACGCGCTAACACGGCGATAAAATCCGGCGATAGCTGGCGATAGGGAAATGTGCGATGTGCGTTTTTTAACGCACATCTTGATAATATGGCCCACTGTCTGTATCTGATTCTGACTCCTCTTTCTCCGATTCGCTCTCCTTCCCACCTTTTCCTTTGCTTTGCTTTAGTCTTTTCTTTTCTCTTCTCTCAATTTCTTTTTCTTTCCCTTCCTTTCCATATCATGCTTTTCTTCCCTCCTGCTGTCTGCTAAGTGCTTTCTGTATCATTCTTTTCCCCACCACCTTCTCTCATCCCCTCTGTTGGACCTGGGCCTCTTGGCAGGGTCATCCCTAAACTTTTTGCCTTCCTCCAATACTCTCTCTGACCTGTTTTTGTTGGTTTAACACCTTGAACGCTATGGGGATTTTTCCCCTGTGCTGGAAAAGCAGCAGATGCACTTTACATGACGAGCTGGGCTCGTCATGAGCGTAGCAGGAGGCTACTGCATGACGAGCCCAGCTCGTCATGAGCGTCGAAGGGGTTAATGACTCTGGGCACTTTACCACTGCTGACCAGTGCCAAAGTGCATATGCTCTCCCTGTGTAAAGTGTACATGTGATTGATGTCCATGATTGGTTCATTGGATTTACTGTTAGTCCCTAGTAAAGTGCACCAGGAGTGCCAGGGCTTGTGAATGCCAATACTGCTAGTGGGCCTGCAGCGCTGGTTGCGCCACCCACAGAAGCAGCCTTAATATGTGTCTAGGGTCTGCCATTGCAGAACCTGCGTGCAGTCTGGTACTGTCATGCTAGCTGGGCAAGTGCACACACTTGCCAGCCCCTACACCTTCCCTTAACTTCATATTAGTCACCCCTATGGTAGGCCTGATGGCAGGGTGCATTGTAAGTATAAGGTAGACCATGCCCTGATGTGTGTGGCATGTTCTAATAGTGAATTACTTCCAAATTCGTGTTTCACTATTGTAAGGCTACCAGTTCCCCTCTAGGCCAGATGGGCTGCTGGAATTATTACACTCTATAATCCCAGCAGGCTCAGGGAACATGGTAGAAATTAATGTTTAGTATGCCTGAACTCAGAATAATAAAATACTTCTTTTAGTAAAGTTTATTTTAATATCCTGGGTTTGCAAATGCTACTTTTAGAAAGTTAGCATTTGCTGGCCTAACCATTTCAGCCCGCCTCTGCTTGGATGTGGATCTGACTGTCTGGTGTGTGTGAGTGACAGGGCTGGGGGTTGACAGGTAGTGAATAGCCAGATGACACCTTAGTGGGTGGTGGGAGTTTCCCCTGAATGATGCATCAGGCTGTGCTCTGCCTCCACAATGCTGGCTCCGCCCTCCTGGGGAGCGACTGATGACTCAGCCTGCACCTGGCCCAGGAAGGACCGAAACTTGTCAACAAAGTGCTCAAGCTGCCCCTGCCTTCACAATGCCGGCTCCGCCCCCCTGGGGAGCGGCTGATGTGCCTGCCCTCACACTGCATGCAGAAGCCAGAAGTACCCACAACAAGTGCTCAGAGACTGGAGCAGTTATGCAGAGGCCCCCCTGGCCTGCTAGAACAAAAGAAACTGGGTATAAAAGTAGGAGCCCTGCTCCTTGTAAATTAGATCCTGTTTGTGCTACAGAAGAAACTCTGCCCGAAGAGAAGGACCTGGAAGGACTACAAGGAGGAGTGCTGACTCTGGCCTGTGTCTGGTGCCTTGCTGCCAAAGGAGAGGAAGAGAAAAGACTACAAGAGACTTTTGCTTTTATTTTGAACTTTGTGCCAAACTCTGCTGAAAGATCTCCAAGGGCTTGCTGTTGAACTTGCCCCCTGACCAGCGCTCCAGGAACAGTGAGCGCTACCTTCCCTGACTAAGGCATCAGCTGTGCGTGCTGCTTATCGCTGCAGCGCTGACTGAGGAAGACGAGAGCATCAAGCCCCCCTGCACACCGTGACCGTGGGTGAGCGGATCGCCATAACAACGTGAGGCCCAGCCCGCCGCTGGCCTGAACACCGTGACGGCATCTGCACCTGGCCCCACGAGAGCAAAGTAACGGAGGACCCGTCCGGTCCAAGCACCGAAGTCTACTGGGCTCAAGCGCCGTAGATTCCCCCGCAAAGACGGACTGCCGCCCTTTGTCCTCTCCCTCGAACAGCGTCCTGCCGTCTGCCCCGCTGAACGGAGCACCACCGCGACCGGCACTTTGGCTGGGTACGTCCCGCACTTGGGGACCGTACTGCCACTGCGCCACACCCAGCTGCCGCCGTCAGGACCGAAGTGAACCCTGAGAAGGAGGGCCTGTGACCCCATCGAGCACCGCCGCCCCCGGGTGACCCGTGACCTGCGCCGCCTCGAGCCGCAGCTCGCCTCGCCCGTCAAGGAAGCAACGCGACGTGGGACAGCTCCCCCTGCAGCCGTCCTCTTCGAAGATCACCACAAGAAGTTAAAGGTACTGTCTTTTGCCCTTCGCGGTGCGAGCGTCCTGCAATCTGAGCTCGCACCGCGCTGTCTGATCTCGGGCACCCCGGGAGCCTCACAGCTGCTGTCTGCTTGGCAGCGCGAGCCGCCCCAGAGTCAGAGGCTCGCTCTGCTCTTGGCCCCCGAGGCCCCGCCTGACGCTCTCTGAGGCCCACGGCCCCCTCTCCACGAGTCAAGCCCCGAAGGGTGACTCATTTCTAGAGCGGACCCGGCCGTGCCTTTTCACGGCTCACGCGGGAAGCGTGAGCTTTGACAGGCCGGGCCCGATTTTCTCCGGGAAAGCGAGCGGAGACAGCGGGAAGCGCATTGAGGCGCTGTAAGACATTAAACCTGTACAAAACCTGGGCAGAAGGCCCACAAGATTGCCTTTACTTAAGAACTGTGACTGCTGATAAAGAATAACTGGAACCTGCATTCAAGAAAGTAACCAAGACTGTATTTACAAGCCTGCTTGAAATTATATAAAGAATATATATTTTTACAAATACATTTTGGTGTCATTGTGTGGTGGGTTGGTGGTGATGGTGTAATATTGCAAATGTTTAACCCTATGTGCCCCAGAGATTAGCCTAAGACTGCTTAAGCCACACTACCTAGAGGGTAAGCAGAGGTTGTCTTGAAGGTAACCCTCAGCCCTGACGGGGAAGAGAGAGTCCCTGCTTGTCGCCAGTGCTGCACTGCGCCAACTAGAGACTCCCCCTTCCTACATTGGTGGCAGCGGTGGGGTAGCGAATTTACATTTGCAGTGTTTTTACCTTAACTACTGACCATTGCACGGTGATGACAGTCCAGTAACTAAGCCACAGACTTTTTGGATTTATGATTTACTGAGAGAATCCCCATTTGTTGTGAAGTCATGGCTGGATCAGTCAGAATGGAAATTGAACCAGCAGGAAGCATCATGGATTTTGGTAGAGCCCTGTCGCCAGAGGAGTTGACGGACAGGAAGGAGGCCAGAATACATGAAATGAAGTTGGCGGAGCTGAAATTGAATTGCCAACTGGAGCTAGAATCTAGGAAGTTAGCCCTGGAAGAAATGAAAATGGAGCTTGCGCATGACTTAAGAATGAGGAAACTTGACTTGGAGCTCGAGGGGCTTGAGGCCAGGAGGGCGTCAGCCCAGCAACAAGAAATGTGTGTAGCTCAGAGATTGAGCTTTGCTGAGTTGGAGGTGGAGTCCAGCTCAGATGGTGGCAGCAACATTCAGGTATCTAGTGCAGACAGCATAGCGCGCGCACCTAGAGATATGGCACCTGACTTGGAGGGGGTTAACATACACCAGGAGGTTCAAGGGCATGAGGTAGCTCCAGTAGTGCGCAGCGTCCCTGAAGGGAATAGGGTTGCTGGCGTAGGAGTTCATGGTCCTAGTGGTGGGAGGGATTCCCCCATGGTTGAGGTCCTGGTGGGTGAGTGTAAGGACCGCCCAGAAGAGTGTGGGTTGTGTGACAGAGACAGTTCGCTACTGTCTGGCCAGTCTCAGAAGAATGGTGTGGAGTATGTGTGTGAGGCGCTGGATGGAGAGGTGAAGGATGGTTTGGTTAACCCTGCTAGGGGGCGGTGTAATCCAATTGTGGGAGAGCATACTTTAAGTCCCAGTTTTCCAGAGCTATGCCAACACCTGTTTGAGAGTGAGTTCTCTGACCCCAGGGAGCTCACATTGGAGGCAGACCTTGTGGTGGATTCCAGAGGGTCTGGAGAGGCATTGGGGTGTGATCCTGTGGGGAGTGGCTCAGGTATCTTCCAGCCCAGAGTGGTGGAAGTGGCGCAGAGTAGCCCAGCTAGGTCCTGTAGTAGTGAGAGGGGTGTAGGGCCTCACGTCCTGTCCTTAAGGGGAAGGAGTGAGAATGGGTTTTGTCCCGGTAGTGCCCAACCTCAGTCTCAGAGCCTGGATGGTTCTTTAAGGGAACACCAGGTGGGGAGCCTAGGCTGTCCAGATGAGTCAACCTCCGAGGGGGATCCCCCAGTGGCTAGAGAACGTGGAGGCTCTGTAAACAGAGATCCAGTAGTTCTGGTGTCTGGCAGTACCGCTCCAGTTGGGAGGGTGCAGAGGTCCAGAAAGAGGGGCGAGAGGGGGAAAGAGCCCCCAGTGGAAGAACCAGTGGGTCAGGGGCCAGCCAGCCGGGCTGCGTCCCCAGTGAATGACCAGGGGGACACCACTTCTGTCCTGGGGGATCTTCCCACACTGTCAGAGGGACAGGGGTTGGGAGATCTGCGCCAGGCAGACTGTCGCACGACACATGAGCTATGTGCCACCCTCAGGGGGGGCATGCGTGCTCCCCGGGAAGTCCTGGTGCGCCAGGCAATGGTTCAACTGCAGGGTTGGGTCCCTGAGTTGGAGAGTCCGGTTCAGGTGTTGTCTGACCTGGAGGGTGGGACCATTGTAATCAGTGTCCTGGCCCATGTCACTTCTAGGGGTACCACTCCAGTTGGGAGTGGGCAGTACTCTGGAAGGGGGTGCAGAGGGAGGGAGTCCTTGCCTCTGACCCCGGTGCAGTTTGAGGGTGTAGACCCTAGGATAGAGGGCCAGGTGCAGGGTGTCCCCCCTGACCTGGTGCCCCAGTTGCAGGATAGCACCCCTGAACTGGTGGGCGAATTGTGCAGGCACCTGCCACAGGTGCCCTGACAATTCTGGAAGGGGGTACCACTCCAGGTGGGAGGGTACAGAGCCCCGAGGTGGAGGACCGGGTGTGGGAGAGCCCACCCCAGTCTCTGGTCCAGCCGCCAGGTACAGGCCTGGGGCTGGTGGGTCAGTGCCAGGATGTCATACCTGACCTGACAGGAGGGAGAGTGACAGGAGGGAGAGTGGACAAAGGGTGCCAAGCACCTGGGGCTACCGCCCCCCGCTCTCTGAGGCCACAGAGGTTTGAGAGCCCTGAGAGGCATGAGGCCTGGGTCTCAGCCCTGACTACTGTCAGTGGCCACTGTGATTTGATGACTGCCTGTTGGGACACACCTGGGAGCGAGTTAAGGTTAGACGCTGCACAGGTGGTGTCCCCAGGGGAAGAGAAGGGTGCCCCAGGGATTGGCTTGGTGGACCCTGAGAGTATGAACAGAGGATTTGAAGTAGGTGCAGATTGGCGTAGAACTGGAATGTGCCCCTGCTGTTGCGGGCCAGGTCCAGGTTCTATCGCCCAAAGCAGGGAAGCCCATCACAGTGGTGATTGGTCTACCCTGCGTTTTGGCTGGAAGGGGGTTGTGTTGGACCTGGGCCTCTTGGCAGGGTCATCCCTAAACTTTTTGCCTTCCTCCAATACGCTCTCTGACCTGTTTTTGTTGGTTTAATGACTCTGGGCACTTTGCCACTGCTGACCAGTGCCAAAGTGCATATGCTCTCCCTGTGTAAAGTGTACATGTGATTGATGTCCATGATTGGTTCATTGGATTTACTGTTAGTCCCTAGTAAAGTGCACCAGGAGTGCCAGGGCTTGTGAATGCCAATACTGCTAGTGGGCCTGCAGCGCTGGTTGCGCCACCCACAGAAGCAGCCTTAAAATGTGTCTAGGGTCTGCCATTGCAGAACCTGCGTGCAGTCTGGTACTGTCATGCTGGCTGGGCAAGTGCACACACTTGTCAGCCCCTAAACCTTCCCTTAACTTCATATTAGTCACCCCTATGGTAGGCCTGAGGGCAGGGTGCATTGTAAGTATAAGGTAGACCATGCCCTGATGTGTGTGGCATGTTCTAATAGTGAATTACTTCCAAATTCGTTTTTCACTATTGTAAGGCTACCAGTTCCCCTCTAGGCCAGATGGGCTGCTGGAATTATTACACTCTATAATCCCAGCAGGCTCAGGCAACATGGTAGAAATTAATGTTTAGTATGCCTGAACTCAGAATAATAAAATACTTCTTTTAGTAAAGTTTATTTTAATATCCTGGGTTTGCAAATGCTACTTTTAGAAAGTTAGCATTTGCTGGCCTAACCATTTCAGCCCGCCTCTGCTTGGATGTGGATCTGACTGTCTGGTGTGTGTGAGTGACAGGGCTGGGGGTTGACAGGTAGTGAATAGCCAGATGACACCTTAGTGGGTGGTGAGAGTTTCCCCTGAATGATGCATCAGGCTGTGCTCTGCCTCCACAATGCTGGCTCCGCCCTCCTGGGGAGCAACTGATGACTCAGCCTGCACCTGGCCCAGGAAGGACCGAAACTTGTCAACAAAGTGCTCAAGCTGCCACTGTCTTCACAATGCCGGCTCCGCCCCCCTGGGGAGCGGCTGATGTGCCTGCCCTCACACTGCATGCAGAAGCCAGAAGTACCCACAACAAGTGCTCAGAGACTGGAGCAGTTATGCAGAGGCCCCCCTGGCCTGCTAGAACAAAAGAAACTGGGTATAAAAGTAGGAGCCCTGCTCCTTGTAAATTAGATCCTGTTTGTGCTACAGAAGAAACTCTGCCCGAAGAGAAGGACCTGGAAGGACTACAAGGAGGAGTGCTGACTCTGGCCTGTGTCTGGTGCCTTGCTGCCAAAGGAGAGGAAGAGAAAAGACTACAAGAGACTTTTGCTTTTATTTTGAACTTTGTGCCAAACTCTGCTGAAAGATCTCCAAGGGCTTGCTGTTGAACTTGCCCCCTGACCAGCGCTCCAGGAACAGTGAGCGCTACCTTCCCTGACTAAGGCATCAGCTGTGTGTGCTGCTTATCGCTGCAGCGCTGACTGAGGAAGACGAGAGCATCAAGCCCCCCTGCACACCGTGACCGTGGGTGAGCGGATCGCCATAACAACGTGAGGCCCAGCCCGCCGCTGGCCTGAACACCGTGACGGCATCTGCACCTGGCCCCACGAGAGCAAAGTAACGGAGGACCCGTCCGGTCCAAGCACCGAAGTCTACTGGGCTCAAGCGCCGTAGATTCCCCCGCAAAGACGGACTGCCGCCCTTTGTCCTCTCCCTCGAACAGCGTCCTGCCGTCTGCCCTGCTGAACGGAGCACCACCGCGACCGGCACTTTGGCTGGGTACGTCCCGCACTTGGGGACCGTACTGCCACTGCGCCACACCCAGCTGCCGCCGTCAGGACCGAAGTGAACCCTGAGAAGGAGGGCCTGTGACCCCATCGAGCACCGCCGCCCCCGGGTGACCCGTGACCTGCGCCGCCTCGAGCCGCAGCTCGCCTCGCCCGTCAAGGAAGCAACGCGACGTGGGACAGCTCCCCCTGCAGCCGTCCTCTTCGAAGATCACCACAAGAAGTTAAAGGTACTGTCTTTTGCCCTTCGCGGTGCGAGCGTCCTGCAATCTGAGCTCGCACCGCGCTGTCTGATCTCGGGCACCCCGGGAGCCTCACAGCTGCTGTCTGCTTGGCAGCGCGAGCCGCCCCAGAGCCAGAGGCTCGCTCTGCTCTTGGCCCCCGAGGCCCCGCCTGACGCTCTCTGAGGCCCACGGCCCCCTCTCCACGAGTCAAGCCCCGAAGGGTGACTCATTTCTAGAGCGGACCCGGCCGTGCCTTTTCACGGCTCACGCGGGAAGCGTGAGCTTTGACAGGCCGGGCCCGATTTTCTCCGGGAAAGCGAGCGGAGACAGCGGGAAGCGCATTGAGGCGCTGTAAGACATTAAACCTGTACAAAACCTGGGCAGAAGGCCCACAAGATTGCCTTTACTTAAGAACTGTGACTGCTGATAAAGAATAACTGGAACCTGCATTCAAGAAAGTAACCAAGACTGTATTTACAAGCCTGCTTGAAATTATATAAAGAATATATATTTTTACAAATACAGTTTGGTGTCATTGTGTGGTGGGTTGGTGGTGATGGTGTAATATTGCAAATGTTTAACCCTATGTGCCCCTAGAGATTAGCCTAAGACTGCTTAAGCCACACTACCTAGAGGGTAAGCAGAGGTTGTCTTGAAGGTAACCCTCAGCCCTGATGGGGAAGAGAGAGTCCCTGCTTGTCGCCAGTGCTGCACTGCGCCAACTAGAGACTCCCCCTTCCTACACCCTCCTTCTCCTTTTACATCACTTTTTTTCTCTCTCCTCCTTTCAACCTCAGTTTATGTATCTCTTTCTCTGTCTCTCCCTCTCTATTCTCCCCCTCCTCTATTTCTTCGCTTTTTTTGTATCAGTTGTTTTTGTTGCTGCTCCTTCCTTTGTTTGTTCTTTTCTGTCCCCTTCCCTCTCCTCTCTTCATTCCGTCTGCATAACTTCCCTTTCTCACCTTTCCATAGCACTTATGTTGTTACGTCATCTCTTTTATCTCCACTCCTTTTCTTTCTCCTCCTTTCGCCTCTCCTTCTTTCCACCTCACCGCTTGCCCCCCCTTGATTCCTTACTCTCTTGCTCTCTCACCCTTTCCCTCCTCTACACCACACTCAGTGCTTTCTCTTTCTTCGTCTTCCCTCTCCCTTGCATTCTATAACAGTTTATTTCCCTTCCTACTCCTTGTTATCCCCCTTCCTTTCCCTCTCCTGTTTTCACACTCCTCTCCTTTCCCTTACTACCTCCGCTCCCCTTGGCTCCTTTCCCTGTCCTGTATTTTTTTTCTCATCTCTTTCA
Organism: Lissotriton helveticus; assembly: GCF_964261635.1. Lineage (NCBI taxonomy): Eukaryota > Metazoa > Chordata > Amphibia > Caudata > Salamandridae > Lissotriton > Lissotriton helveticus. The sequence continues at coordinate 2,128,099,445 of NC_136065.1, read as the reverse complement.
TTTTTTTCTTCCCTCCTTTTCCTCGCCAATCCTTTCCTTTTCCATCTCTTCATGTTAAACTCATATTCCTTCATATAGCCTTCTCTTCGTCTCTTTTCCCTTTCGCTCTGTTCCCATACTCTCCCCCTCTCCCTTATCCTCTGCTTCATTTCCTCTTCCATTCTTTCTCACCACATTTCACTCTCCTCCTCCTTTCCCTCTCGCCTCCTTCCCCTCTCCTCCTCCTTTCCTTGTCCCCACTTTTTCACTTTTCTCCTCCCTCTCCCACCTCCATTCACCGGCCTCTCCTCTCCTTTCTGTATCACTCCCTTTCACTTACCCTTCTTTTCCGTGTCAGTTCTTTTCTCTCACCCCTCCTTTTCATCTCCACTCCTTAAGAAGAAGAAGAATTACTTAATTTGTTAAAAAAGATCAAATATAAATCTTTATTTTTTTAAACATTTTTTTAAGAGTTGGTGGTCTTTTGGGGATTTGGATAGGTAGTGTTCATTTTAAAATGTATGCTAATTGTTTTAGATATTTTTTATACCCAAAAATATCAGTTGTTTGACATTGATATATTTTTCTTTAAATGGTTTAGAAAAGTAAAAATATGAACAATTATTTTTCAGATTGGGGTGTATTGGTAGATAAAGTGAATGGTGTTTGAATAAATAATTTGTTATTTAAATTGTTTTTGGGAAATTATACAAGTATGGTATTATATGATTATTTTCTTAAAAAAATATGTATCAAATTGGGGTAAACTGGGGTAAGAGGTTTTCTAAAAGAGATTATTGAAATATAATTTATTCTAAAATTGAATATGTGAAAAGTATAAATTATAACTAAAGTTGATTTTTTTTCCAATGAGTCTTTTATTTATTTATTTTTTAAATTTTGTTGGTTGAAGATTTTTTCATTTCAAAAACTTTATTTTTAGCAAATCGAATATTTTTTACATTTTATATTTACCTTTAGTTTGCTTAAATAACTTGTAAATGTTTTATAATTGTATTTTTTACTTGCATCTACATTTTTTAAAGTGTATATTTGTTTTCTAAATTAGGATTTCTATTATTTGGTTGTATAGAATCTGAGCCCTCCATTGTATGATCTTCCTCAATGTTTGCTGGACTGAATTTAGAGTAGTAAATACCCCCACCCCCACCCACCCACGCCCAATGTATGCACTTACCCCATTATTTTTTAGACTGGGGTCCTGGAGGTAAAATAGCAAACTGGAACCTTAGTACTACCTGTTTTGTACTTTTCCACATGGTTGTTAGGCTAAAGTTATATTAGTAAATCTTGTTCACGCCCCGTGTATGCACTTTTACCAATGCATGTTGGACTGGAGTTCTAATACTACATCTGAACCCTCCTAAACCCCAGAGTATGCATATTCAACCATCCAATCAATATTTGTAGAGCACGTTCATCGCCCTGAGGGGTATCCAGCCGCTGCCGTATTCCCATACGTTGGTTATATTGGACATACCACTCGGCCTAGCTGAAATGTAAATTACACTCATCCGCCTATGCATGGGCTGGCCTGATTCTCTTACAGGGATGCTGGCTGCATGCTCTTCGTGTGTACTGACGTGTCCTGACAATATTAGGGAAGCCGCGTGCCCTGTACTGTATTTTGAAGAACAATCCTCAGCACACGTAAGTGATGTCACAGTAATTGTAGAAGTGCGTAATGTGAGCACAAATTAAACACAAGCAAGTGAATTCTAGTTCTTTTTCTTATATTTTCTGGGTCTTCAGACAGCTGACACGTGTTTCGTCTCATCCTGCGACTTTATCAAGGCTATGTCCTCTTTGAAGAAATCCTTCTTTTGCGGTGATAATTCCAACCCACAAAGGGATTCTGTTGGACTTGGGCCTTCTGGCAGGTTCACCCCTGAACTTTTTGCCTTGAATTATAGTGATTTCTGGTCTTTGCGCACTTTGACACTGTGGCGCAGTGTAAAGTGCGTGCGCTCCCTGAGTGCGTGTGGGAGATAGGCCTGCCCTCCCATCGGAATGCATGGGGAATGTATGTGTCCCTGGTAGTTCCTGATGCGTGGGGTGTACAGGCTCGGGTTTGGCATGTGTGAACTCGTGAGAGTGAATGCTGCGCAATGGTATGTGCGGCTTGTATGTGTCTAATGGGTAAGTGCCACGTCTAGACATGGCTGTGTATGTGCTGTGAAGGTGCTGGCGTGTGATTGGCTGGAGCTGGCTGGTGAGCCTGGCTCCAGGAAGGCTGGATGGGTCTGCCCGGTGGTGAGTGGGAGATTAGCATGCTGATGGCTGGGGAGGAGTGTACCTGTGTCCTGAATGAGGCTGGGTTTTCCCCAGACAATGCTGGCTCCGCCCCCCTGTGGTGCGACTGATGACCCTAGCCCTGCCAGTGAATGAAAAGGGTGATTAAGCACATCAAGAGTGCTCACCAACCAGCTGCAACTGGCTTCTCCCCTCACCCTGTGCCAGAACAAAGGATTTACTAGTATAAAAATGGGTCTGTGCCCCCACATAGGTTGCTCTCTTCCAGGATCCTGAACGGAGGGGGCTGCTGCTGGTGGGGCCCAGGAGGGACCACCATGGGGGCTGTCTCCTGCCCTGTGCGCTGTCCCCTGGGCCCTACATGCTCCTCCTGATGCCCAGGACCTTCTGCTGTGCCTTTGTCCTTGCCCCAGGGCTGTGGCTGCCCTCTAGCGATTGGGAGCGCTGTGATCCTCTGCCCTAGCGCTTGGGAGCGCTTTATTTGCTATTTTAGCGCCTGGGAGCGCTTTTCTTTCACCTATAGCGCCTGGAAGCACTGCATTGTCGCTAAGCGCTTGAGAGCGCTCCATGTGCCTTAGCCGGTGCCCACCCGGCATTTGTCACCCCGAGTGGTGGCCGAGCGGCGCGGGTGCCACCCCGCTCATTGCCGTCTTCAGTTGCCGCTGCTTGCCCCGGTTACGAACTCCCTCGAGAGAGCCTACCCCTCGGTGAGTTCAACACCCGCCTACAATGCCCAGCCGGGCCGCCGCGCTGCCCGCGACGACCCGGAAGTGATTGGCCAGCCGCCCAATGGCAGCGCGGCCCGGCCGGAAGTCCCGCCTCCTCGAGTACCCGAGGAAAGTGAGGAAGTGAAGTTCCCTCCGCGGCCCGGGGCTCCTGTGAGCTGGGGAGAGCCCCGGGGCCGCCAACCAAGCCAAGCGCGAGCCGATGAAGGCCCGGTCCCGAGATGGGGGACCGGGTGAACAGCGAAGCGGCCGCATGAGGAAGGCGGGGCTCCCATGAGGAGAGAGAGCCCCGCCGAGCGCTACCGCTGCCCGGACACCGAGAGCCTGCTGCAGAGAGAAGATGACCCTGTGAGGGCAGACCGGTGAGTGGGGACGGTGTGTGTGCTAAAGAGAGGGGGGGCGTCGGGGCACATGACCGGTGCCCGCCCCCTCCCTTCCGCAGAGTTAGTTGTTTTGGAGCCCGAGAAGGCTCCAGGCGCCCCACTTGTTTCCCGGGCCCCTAGAGGCTCTTGGTTGCCGCAGTTTGTTCACTTCGAGTCCCCAGAGAGGGGGACTCCAACGGCAGTGCATATTTGGAGCCAGCGAGGCTCTTAGCGGCATCCCTATTTCGAGCCTGTGAGGCTCAGGGCATTCCTTGAAGTGCGAGCCCAGTGAGGCTCGTGAGGGCATATTTGTTGAGCCCTGCGAGGCTCCCAGCCCACAGTTGAGGTAGAGCCCCAGAGAGGCTCTTGGGGGACAGTGCTTTTGCTCAGAGCCTGTGAGGCTCCCACGATGGCCCTCATCATCCTCTACAGCTGCCCAGCACTTTGTGGGCAGCTGCTACGTTTAGGCCTTGGCGCAGTGGCGCAACCTGGACCCTGGACTTGATGTAAGTTCATGTACTATTATGATTCATGCGCTAACTGTGGTTTAGATGCTGTTATGATCCATGTCCTATTGCTTTTGGTTGTTAGGAAATGTACCGCGTGTTGTATGTTTTGCGCACCCTGTGTCCTGCACCTCTGAATGTGTTGTTGATGCATCATGTGCCTTCTTCCTTACACCGCTGAACGTGTGTTGATGCGTCATGTGTTCTTTACACCGCTGAATGTAGGTTTCTGCATCATGTGTTTTCCTTCCCTACACCTCTGAATGTGTCGTGATACATCATGTGTGATATGCCTATGCCCATACTTGTATGGTGATACTTAGGTGGTTGGTTTTCTCCTAGTGCAGGTGGTACTAGTGAGGTCCTGGTTACCAGTAGTTACTGGTTGTGTACTACAGTGATTTTACCTTTTCTATGCTATGTTCTAAGTGCTATTTCTAAAAGTGTTACTTCTAAAAGTGCTGATTCCTGACAGTGGTCCAGGTGGCCCTGTCTTGTAAATATCCCCCTGTAAATTCTGCCCGTGCCTGTTGGCACATTGTAAAGTGTGTGTTTTATCTAATGTGTTTTGGTGTAATACAAAGGCTATTTTTATATAACCTTGTGTGGAGTTTCCTTTGTGGTGGGCCTTTGGTTGTTGTTGCTGGGGTGCGTGCGCAAATACTTAGCCTACATCGCCTCCAAGTTTAGCCTTGCTGCTCGCGCCACGTTACCTAGAGGGTGAGTAGGGGTTATCTTGGCGTGTAACTCCCTTGCCCTGACTTGGGAGTGGTGGTCTCTGACTGACTTTGGCGAAAGCCCTGGCCAGCCGGGGATCCCATTTCTAACAGATTCACTTTCTCGCGACGTCAAAAGTAGCAGAGCATATATCCAAGGGATCCCATTACGTCACCACAAAAGAAGGATTTCTTCAAAGAGGACATAGCCTTGATAAAGTTGCGGGATGAATTCCCATGTAAGCGGTGAAACACGTGTCAGCTGTCTGAAGACACAGAAAATAAAAGAAAAAGAACAAGAATTTACTTGCTTGTTTTCAATTTGTGCTCACACTACGCACTTCTACAATTACTATGACATCACTTCCGTGTGCTGAGGATTGTTCTTCTGTATGTTTAGTCGGCTCAGGCTGCTTGTTTTGGGGAGGTCAGTGGTTCTCCTCACCTTACAGCACTTTACAAAGATAGATCGCTTAACACCAATTTTTGTGCTATTCCCCTGAGTGGCGCCCTCATTCCTAAACCGAATACCACTGTCCAGTGGCTTCTTTACTGCATTCAGTTGAGAGATCTGAGACTCTGGGGAGAAGAGATATATTGTGCGCGATTACAGGGTATTTTTCAATATTATGACACCAGCATGGTAGAATTTTTACATTTTCTTTTCATCAATTGTTTTTCTCCCACTGCTAACAGGACCTTTTTTGGTTGGGCCATTAGAAGCAAACCCTTTGGCCCGTGACCTTTCGACGCACATGTTGAGAGAATGCCTGGGCTACTAAGATTGGACCGTTGAGGCCACAAGATACTCACGGCTGCTCCTACGGCCTCAGGGGCTGTGTAAACTCGAGGACTGCATGTCGGAGCCCGGAGGGGAAGCCACGTGGTCTGCAGACTGACTGTAAACAGAAGTATGAATGAGGGTGAATCTTCTCAGATGTGTAATGATTTTCTGGAATGAGGACTAAATAGATGCAAATTGTATGAAATAAACAATCATCATAAAAGTATCAAAGACTGTTTTTTCTCTGATATATGTGTCTTTGTGTCTTCCTCCCTCAAGACCCCCTTTGATTCTGCATCTGCTTGAAGATTGCCACTTTCGATTCTCCATAAATTGTTGATCGTGATGAAGGTGGAAGGAAAATGATAGTGGCGCACTGAAACGTATGTCGACGCTTTTATGCTGCCTTATTGATTCCCTCTTTTTCCAACCCCCTCTTCCCTTCTCTTCCTCTTTCCCTTTCTTTCCTCTTTCCTTTTTTTCCCTCCTCCTCCTCCTCTCTTCCTCCTTCCTTCCGTCCCTCTCTTTTCTTTTCTTCTCTTCTTCCATCCCTCTTTTTCCTCTTTTAGTCCCCCCCTTGCTTCTCCTCTTCCTATTTCCCTCTATATCCTTCCTTTCCTCCCTCTTTTTCCTTCTCTTTTCCTTCCCTCTCGCTCCCTCTCTTCCTCCTTTCTTCCCTACTCCTCTTTTCTTTTATCTTTTTCTCCTTCCCTCTTTCATTTTCTTCCCCTCCCCTTCCTTCTCCTCTTCCTATTTCCCTCTCTTTCCTTCTCCCATTCCCTCTCTTTCCTTCTCCTCCTTCCCTCTCTTTTCATCTTTCTCCTTTCTTCTTTTTCCTCTTTCAGTCTCTTCCCCTTCACTCTCCTTCTTTCCTATTTCCCGCTCTTTTCTTCTCCTTGTTCCCTTTCTGTCCTTCTCTTCCTTCTCCCCTTTGTTTGTTTGTTTGTTTCTTTCTTTCTTTCTCTTCGCCTCTCTTTCCTTCTCCTTCTTCCCTCTCTTTTCGTCTCTTCATCCTTCCCTCTTCTCCCTCTGTCATTCTCTTCCTCTTCCCTCTCCTCTTCCTATTTCCCTCTCTTTTCTTCTCCTCCTTCCCTCTTTTTCCTCTTTCAGTCTCTTCCCCTTCACTGTCCTCCTTTCCTATTTCCCTCTCTTTTCTTTTCCTTCTTCCCTCTGTGTCCTTCTCTTCCTCCTCCCCCTCTCTTTCTTTTTTCTTTCTTTCTTTTTTCTTTCTTTCTTTCTTTCTTTCTTTCTTTCTTTCTTTCTTTCTTTCTTTCTTTCTTTCTTTCTCTTCCTCTTTCCGCCTCTCTCCTTCTCCTCTCCTTTCCCTCTCTGTCTCCTCCTCTTCCTTCTCTCTGTTCTCTTTTTCTCTTCCTCCTTCCCTAACCTCTTATATATTTAAATGATCTACATGTGTATCCAATTTCCTCTCTGCGGACTGGGATTTCAATTAAATTGCTGATGAATTATGCACGGCGGATTTCCTCTCCGTCTCCAGTGTGTTCTCTTCTCCAGTTGTAACCCCTTCCGGTTCCAGCACCACTCGTGGGTCCTAATCATGAGATGTTGAAGGGGGGTGGGGGGGAGGGCGGGAGGGGGCTTTTGTTTGAGGGGGGAGCTTGAGTTTGAGAGTGGGGCCCGGCTCGGCCTTCCTTCTCTCTAGGGCCCTGGCGCCCAGTTCACATCGATAAATATACAAGTTCAGCCCCTCCCTGTAAATCCATCGTCTTCCCTTCAGTCTGAACTGACCAACTCTGTCCACAGATGGACCCCCCAAGAGGGGGAGCTGGGGCAGTCTCACAGGGCAGTGCCTCTGAGAAACACGGGCCGCGGGTGTCAGCTGAGGTTCTGTGAATCTCAAACCGGACTCCATTTTGTTTGAGTTGTTCGTGACGCCATTTTGTGTTGCCCTCACGTAGGCCGTGGAGGTAACCGAACGAACAAGTTGCATGGGCTTCCTTGTTCATGTACGCATTAACTAGGCCATTTCTGACTTGTGAGTGAACTGCAAAGACGCTGACCCCGTCAACCGGATTTTGACCCCTTTCGAAGCCAATTTCTCTAGCTGATCGTTGTCTGAAATTGCCAATCAATGTTCAGGAGATCGTTGACTTTAGTTTCCTTACACATATCTTATCCTATTCAGCGTCTGAATTGTTCCTTTTCTTACGACTTTTCATTACATGGGTAGTGCTTTCAATTATGGGTTTGTCCGGCTAGTGGAAATTGAATTTGGGACATTCCTAATAATTAACTCGTGGGTTGGTACGATGTAAATCGAGCTTTTTGGAATGTGATAATGTGTGGGAAAATGTATTTCATTCGTCAGCATTTGTCGCAGTGGGTGTGCATTTATAATGAGCAAAATGTAGATAAAAAGAGATGTCTTGCTCTACGAAAATTGAGCAGTTTCCTGAGTTGTACACCGTGTTGTATTGCTTGGTTTACTGTTACTAGCTGCAGCTAATAAATCTGATCTCTGACGCCACCCAGAAGTATTCCGTGTCTCTGTATACCAAGACAGGTGAATCCGAAGACTATGGGCGTGTCCCTGGCGCCGCTGGGTTCTAAAAACCCGGTTCTTCACAGCCTGCCAGGTGGCTACCTGCCCCACCCCCCTGCAACAACCTTCCTGGGTGAGCCTGGCATGTGACTGACTCTCCGCAACCCCATGGGCCTTCCAGCAATGAGCCTGGCCTATATAAGCATGTCAGTGGTCAGCCTGACTCTGCCCCAGCCCCACTGGTTTTCAGAGGTCAGCCTGACATGACCCTGACTCTGCCCCAGCCCTACTGGTTCTCAGAGGTCAGCCTGACATGACCCTGACTCTGCCCCAGCTCTACTGGTTTTCAAAGGTCAGCCTGACATGACCCTGACTCTGCCCCAGCCCTACTGGTTCTCAGAGGTCAGCCTGACATGACCCTGACTCTGCCCCAGCCCTACTGGTCTTTCTGAGGGCATGCAGAGCAAATCAAACATTCTCCCCCAGTCAATAGATCTGGGTAAAATTCATTGTTCTTATGCTCACCATGCCACGCCAGTTTAGACCCAGCCATATGCAAATCAGTCTTGACCCTGTGCTTCATGGGAACAGTCCAGCCCCAGGTTTCGGGGCATCACCCCTCATCAGCCAGGCTAGCTTGAATCCAGTGGCAAAGTGAGCAAGGGACCCACGTCTGGGCATACCAGGCGCACTTAGGGTGAGAGAGCAAAAGACACGCAGATGATGGACGGAATGCAGAGCAAATCAAACATTCTCCCCCAGTCAATAGATCTGAGTTAAATCCATCATTTTTTAGCTCACCATGCCACCCCAGTTTAGACCCAGCCATATGCAAATCAGTCTTAACCCTGTGCCTCATGGGAAAAGTTCAGAATGAACAGCCAGGCCAGCAACTGACAGCAACAGGCACTCCATTGTGCCTTTCCTCTGTGTCTACGTCACCACAAGATGGCGGGGGTGCCTGGGTGGACTTGCTGGGACCTTTTGTTTATTTGCTTGGGAGCCTGGAGCGCCCTCTACTCTGCTTCTCCCAGAGTTTGACAAGAGAGAGGAACCATATCTCGAGAGTGGGGTGCCAGTGTCCTCCTCTGTAGTTGGTGTATATTCTGTTCCTAACCAGAGTAAATCTACTCCTTCCATGTTTTCGAGAGGTTTTGGCCTGACAGTCCGAGTCCAGTTCACATCCACAGCTGTAGAGGTTGAAATGAGCTCAGAAAGGGCCCCTGTTGGAACCACCAGGGCACTTCCTGGTCCACCACTGATGATCCAGAGCATGTAAGATCTGATTGGAAGAGCCTTCCAAAGTTTGACCCATGCCCCAAAGCTGATTGGGCAGTTCTCAGTTTGAACTATGCAAGCCCCCAGAGACTCCGCCAGATAAACCAGCCGAGTCACATAGATGTTAAAAAGCAGGGGGGCTAAGTGAGGCCCCCTTCGGACCGCCAGTAGAGAGAAGCGTAGACGCAGAGGCACATGGGGGAAGCCAGACTTGCTGTGATCTATCCTCCAAGAAGGATCTGATCCAACTCCAAGCCGAGCCCACAATGCCGATTTCTGTTAGACGCTCGAGGAGGAGAGAGTGGGGCACCGTATCGAATGCCGCTGAGAGATCAAGCATAACCAATGCTGCTCTCCCGCCGGCATCCAAGCAGTCATGAATTGCCTCGGCCACCTCCAATAGTGCTGATTCCGTACTGTAAGAAGCACGGAACCCCGATTGCGCTGGATGAAGCAAGCCCGCCGTCTCAACAAAGTTGGTGCGCTGAGACGTCACTGCCTTTTCACAAACTTTAGCCAAACTTGGCAAGAGTGATATCGGCCGGTATGTGGCAGGGAGCAGCGGATCAAGGTTCGGCTTCTTGCGAAGAGGCAGTATCAGAGCCTGCTTCCATGAAGGCAGAACAAAGGCCTCGTTGAGGTACTGATTTACCACAAGGTTGACTTCCATGTTGATCGTATCAGACAATTCGGCCAGGAGCATAGCCACGTAAGGATCCTTAGGCGAGCCTGAATTCAAAGCTCTGAGAATTCTGAGCGAGGACCGTAAGTCTACCGGGCTGAAAACAGAGAGAAGGTGGTCCGAATCTCTCTCCTGTCTCCCCAGTGGAACAGTCAAGGTCCGTTCGGGGGCCTGCTGAAAGGAGTCTTGTATGTGTCCACAATCTTATCCCTAAAATATTTTGACAGAGTATTGCACCAGATGTCAGAAGAGGGCACAACCACCTCCTGGGCAATGGGAGTTACGAAACTCTGCACAATAGCAAAGATCTCTTTGGAATTATTATTAGCTCGGTCAATACGAGTAGCAAAATGCTGGCCTTTGGCTATCTCAATAGCTGAATAACAGATTTTCTGTTTAGCTGTGAGGGCCTGTTTAGCAATAGGGCAATAGCCACTAGACCGCCACGCTCTCTACAAAGCCTTACAGGAATGCTTTAGCAAATTCAGTTCCGAGGTAAACCAAGGCTTAGAGGGAGCCTCTCTCCCAGGCTTGCGATGACCCGAGGCAGAAAGAGCAGTGACCGAACCCCTGATCCAGTCGGTAAATTTGGCCACATTAACCTCGAGATCGCCGAGAAGGAGAGGACGCGAAGCTGCCAGATGACAGCTAAGTAGCCCAGCATCCAAATTCCTGGCGGTAGGGGAACGATGGCAACTAGCTGGTCGGGTAGTTCGCTGGACGGTCCATGAAAAGAATATGGGAAAATGATCCGACTAAGTGACTGGGAATGGTTTCTTCACCAACATGGGGAAATTCGCAGAGATAGAAGCTAGAATATGTCCCCCTTGATGGGTCGGGTCTTTCACCCTTTGTGAGATCTGGGCCAGCTGGAGGATATCCTGAAAAGCTGCTGAATCTGCCAGCTCTCTGAGGTCAAGATGGATATTGAGATCCCCCAGGAGCAGGTAATTAGAGAAACGAAGTACTCTATCTGCCAAAGCATCTCCACAGGATTCTAAAAATGCTCCAGCTGGCCCCGGTGGTCGATATAGTAATGACCCCCCAGAGTAAAGTGAGACGATAGTTGTAGACTGAAATCAAGGGCCTCACATCCTCCCCAAATAGTGGATGTTTCTCTATGCAGAGACCAGCGATCTCTGTATAGAATGGCTAAGCCCCTCTACCAACGGGACGATCCGCCCGGTGGATTTTGTAGCCAGAAGGGGTCGCCAAAACTACAATAGGATTGGAGAACGAATCAAGCCAGGTCTCCGTAATAAATAATAAATCTAACTGATTATTCAGGATTGGAGAACGAATCAAGCCAGGTCTCCGTAATAAATAATACATCTAACTGATTATCCGTGACCAAGTCTGCAATATCAGCATGATGCTTCCTCAAGGATCTTGTATTAATGAGGCAGGCTTTAATACAAGCCTGAGTGCAGGAACCAATGGTCATGGTATCAGCGGGGAGCTTTGTGGTGGGAAGAAACCCACAGTCAGGACAGACCATAGGACTCTCGGGCCCTAACTGATTGACACCGTATGAGGGGCAGCGAGGGCATCTTAAAGATTTCAACAACATGCTGGAATACTGGATAGTAAAGCCGTTATTATTGATGAGGGCCGAACAGGCAGCATGGCTTGCCCTGAGCCCTGCCTTAGCGCTCACGGGTGCAGACGGGCTTGCCTTTGGCGCGCCATCGGCGCGCCCGCTGCGCTCGCCCGCTGTGTGGTCTACCCAGGCACATTTAAATAGGGTGTGGCCCAGTGCCAGTATAATGTGTGCAGGGACTGGACCGCTGACCGCGAGAAGTGTGTGTCACGTCCAAGATGGCCGCTACCCGGCCGCAAATGAGTTTGGGTGTACTGCAGTGCCGTGCCTAGGAGTGAGCACACTCCAAGAACTATGCCAACAACAAAGACGGTAATTTAAAAAAATCCTAGGTGGCCAAATTCTTAAGACAAGCTAGCAATCACTCCCCCCAAATTCCCCATTCAGACACACAAAGTAAAACAAAACTTGTGAAGAGCAATTTTAAAATCCGAGTGAAAGTTAGGAACAACCGTTCAGGAGCCTAGAGTGGTGTGGAGGGCAATGATGTAGAGTGCAATGATGCAGTGTGGCGTAGCGTGTAGTATTGTAGAATGCAATGGTGTGGAGTAGTTTAGAGTGGCTTATAGTGGATTGGTGTAGAGTGCAGTGACAGAGTGAAGAGATGCAGAGTAGAGTGGTATAGAGTGTAGTGGTGTACAGTGCAGAAGAGTGGTGTAGAGCGGAGTGGTGCAGAGTAGAGTGCAGTGGCATTGAATGCAGCGGTGCAGAGTAGAGTGGTGTAGGGTTCAGTGGTGGTGAGTGCAGAGTTTCATGCAGAGTGGAGTACCGTATGAGTGTAGTGCATAGAGTAGAGTGGTGCAGTGTAGAGTGCAGTGGCATAGAGTGGATTGATAGAGAGTAGAGTGGCATAGAGTGAAATAGCATAGAGTTCATGCCGTAGAGTGGCATTACATAGAGTGGTGCAGAGTAGAGTGCAGTGGCATAGAGTGTAACGGCAAAGAGTAGAGAGGCAAAGAGTAGAGTGGTGTAGAGTTCAGTGGCAGAGATGCAGTGTTGCAGAGAAGACTGTTGTAGAGTGAAGTTGTGTATAGTAGAGTAGCATAGAGTAGCATGGCAGAGAGTAGGGTGGTGCAGAGTAGAGTGTCAACGAGAGCAGTGGAATAGAGTACAATGGCGCAAATTAGAATACAATGACTTAGAGTGTTGCAGAGTAGAGTATAGCTGTGTAGCATGCAGTGGTGCAGTTGTGCAGAGTAGATTGGCATAGAGGGCATTGGCATTGAGCAAAGTGGTGTAGAGTGCAGTGTTTGGAACTGATTTCAGGGGTGGAGAGTGCAGTGGCGTAGAGTAGAGTGGAGTGTAATGGAGTGGCCCAGAAATCAGTGGCATAGAGTAGATTGTTTCAGAGTAGAGTGAAGTGGTGTAGAGTGGAGTGGTGTAGAGTGGAGTGGTGTAGAGTGGAGTGGTGTAGAGTGAAGTGGTGTAGAGTGAAGTGGTGTAGAGTGGAGTGGTGTAGAGTGGAGTGGTGTAGAGTGAAGTGGTGTAGAGTGAAGTGGTGTAGAGTGGAGTGGTGTGAAGTGGTGTAGAGTGGAGTGGTGTGAAGTGGTGTAGAGTGGAGTGGTGTAGAGTGAAGTGGTGTAGAGTGAAGTGGTGTAGAGTGGAGTGGTGTAGAGTGAAGTGGTGTAGAGTGGAGTGGTGTAGAGTGAAGTGGTGTAGAGTGAAGTGGTGTAGAGTGGAGTGGTGTAGAGTGGAGTGGTGTAGAGTGGAGTGGTGTAGAGTGGAGTGGTGTAGAGTGGAGTGGTGTAGAGTGGAGTGGTGTAGAGTGAAGTGGTGTAGAGTGGAGTGGTGTAGAGTGGAGTGGTGTAGAGTGAAGTGGTGTAGAGTGGAGTGGTGTAGAGTGGAGTGGTGTAGAGTGGAGTGGTGTAGAGTGAAGTGGTGTAGAGTGGAGTGGTGTAGAGTGGAGTGGTGTAGAGTGGAGTGGTGTAGAGTGGAGTGGTGTAGAGTGGAGTGGTGTAGAGTGGAGTGGTGTAGAGTGGAGTGGTGTAGAGTGAAGTGGTGTAGAGTGAAGTGGTGTAGAGTGGAGTGGTGTAGAGTGGAGTGGTGTAGAGTGAAGTGGTGTAGAGTGGAGTGGTGTACTGCTGCAGGGTAGAGTGCATTGGCACAGAGTGCAGTGGCGTAGAGTGCAATGTTGCATATTAGAGAGGCATAGAGTGTAGTGGAGTAGAGTGCAGTTGTGCAGAGTAGACTGGAGTAGTGTTGAGTACAGGGACACAGAGTGTAGTGGTGCATAGTAGAGTGGAGTGGGGTAGAGTGCATTGGCATAGAGTAGAGTGGTGCAGAGCAGAGTAGAGAGGCATAGAGTGGAGTGCAATAGAGTGTAGGGGTGTAGAGAAGAGTGCAGTAACGCACTGTGGAGTTGCAAAGAGTGGGATGGGGTCATGTGGAGTGGTGCAGAGTAGAGTAGAGAGGCGTGGAGTAGTGTCGAGTGGTGCAGAGTAGAGTAGAGAGGCGTGGAGTAGTGTCGAGTGGTGCAGAGTAGAAGGCAGAGGCATGGAGTGGTGCAGAGTAGAGTGGAGCGGGGTAAAGTGGACTATGCATGGTGTGGTAGCACACTGCCATTAGAGACAATCCATCTTCAATCAAAATGACCATTTCATTTGCACTCACATACAGTTTTATTGCCAAAAGCATGAAGCACCCAAACAATAGTGTGTGGAAATGTCATAGTGTATTGATTTGTTTTGATCTTATTAAAATATTTGTTCCCACCACAATTCCAAATTACCTCAAAATGTGCTTAATTTGTCCTTTCCTACTTCTGATATTTCGAAATATCTGCACAGTTTATTTACAGACATTGAAATTGTGTGTGCTAGGGAAAAAAATAACATTGTACAGCCTTCCTCCAGCAGACCCCTGCAGCCAGCAGGATTGTCACATAAATCATCGCACTTAGAAGTCTGAGAAAGAAAAGTAAACACCAAGCTCTCTTGGAAGACAGAGCCTGACATTTGACCTGCGTCTTTGAATGCACAGCAAATGTGACAAGATATGAACAAGATTTAAAGAGCTGTTTACAGAAAGAGAGCACTGCAGAAGAGTACAGTAAATAAGGTATGGGTAACCAAAGGGCCAAACTCAAGCTGGACGCCCAAAAACAAATAAAGCCGGCAAAAAGAAAGCAAGAGCAGTGCGCTGCAAACTACAAAACCAATGGTAAGCAATGGGCATTATGCATTCCCAGGGATGTCCTTAGCACATGGCAGTCTGGTAGGCTTCAACCTGTGCCATGTAATCACGAGACGCATTTGCTGAGGATGGGGCGCATACACAGCTTATGCTTGGTCCATGGTCTGGAGTTCAGATACCTGACTTTAGTGGTGCCCGGAGGCAACATGAAACACATTGACACAGTGTGAAACTTCATGAGAAAAGCGCCACTTGTACTGTTGTGCTGTAAAGACATGTTGGGAAAAATTTCTAGCTGAGCCTAGCAAGGAGACCTAACTACTTTTGTTCAGAGGGGAACCTGGCTACGTGAACCTTTCTAAGCACAGTCTGACGCCATACTAACTCAACTTCACTGTCTTTCAGTGGAGGGCATGAGGTATGACTGACCCAGTCCCAGCCCTGTCAATCGCCCTGAGGACAGCTTGACATAAGGATGACACCGCTCCAGCAAAACTGACCTTTCAGAGGATAGACTGACGTAAGACTGACCCAGCCCCAGCCCTATCAATAAGTCAGAAGACAGCCTGTCATAAGACTGACTCCCCTCCTGCAATTCTGTCCTTTCAGATGGGAGAATGACATCAAACTAACCCTTCTGATCAACCTCTCCGAGTGGGTGATTAAATGGATGAATGTGTGACTGATGGAAGCAACGAATGGATGGAAGAGGGAAAGGATGGATGGAACGATGAATGATGGAAGGGCATAAGAACGGAACGGGGAGAGCATGGATGGATGAGAACATGGATTGACGGATGAATGCATTGGTGAAAGGATTGAGGGTGGCATGCATGCAAGTAGATGTGTTTGTGCTTGTATTTATATAGCACAAACATAGCTGAGGAGCACTGGAGCTCTGGAGTGGGTGAGTGGATGGCAGGCCTGGGCGTAGTTTGCATAGTTTTGCTACGTGAAACTCCGTGAAGTTACAAAAAAACTCCACGAAGTTCAGCGAGTGGCGGAGTGGAGTGTGAACTGCAGTTTGTGCTGGTATTCCTGCAACTCGGGAAGAAATTCTACCCGAGCGGCAGCTCACGCTTGCGAATCGCAAACTTACCGTTCACAATTGTGAATGGGGAAAAAATGCCGCTGCACATCGCGAATTGGAGTTTTCTGCACTCCGCGAACTCCGCAAAGTGCAAAGTGCAGAAAGCTCCATAAACTCCCCGAATGGAGCGAAGTTCACCACCCAGGCCTAGTGGATGGTTAGAGGGACTGGCAGACCTAGCTATTTCCAAAAATATTTCACTACGTGAAAGGGGCTGGACCTTGTGCTGAGCACAGCTGGAGAAAGTTCTATCTGAGTCCAGCCAACCCACAAAAAAAAAACATAAAAACTTGTAAGTCTGACACCTATTTTCTCGGGGAAGTTTCACACCGTGTCATGGCCTTGGGTGTTCAAGGCCTTCTACACTAGCTGGAAACCCACCCTGTGGAGGGGCCTCCAGCACCTCTTCTGTTCCATGTGATATGAGCAGCCCTGCCAAGTGCCACACATCAGGCGTTACACTAACGCATTTCAGCGTGGTGGTCCACATCACCGCACTGAAATGCAAAGTCATGTATATTAGTGCCTGTGCGTGACTGTCAAGGCGCAGAGGTGAGCTGGAGCGCTGCTGTTATTATAAAGGGCAGGCAGCGCACGGTGCACACAGCTCAGCATACTTCTTAAAGGGGCAGGGCTGGGCTGAGCTTGCCTCACTACAATGTGACATAAACAAACTGGATTTATTCTCATTTATGAGTCAACAACCATGCAGAAGTCAAGTCAGTGCATGCCATTTGGCACCTCGGAGACATCAGATTGAGGTCAGGAGTCAGACATTTCTGTCAGACTCATAGTTATGGGTCGTTAGTGCGCTGCCCCCCACCCATGGCGTGAGCAGTCGACAGTTCAGAATGGGCTGGCTTTAATCAGAATCCTACTGCGCCTGCGTCGCATCCGGCATCGACCAGACCCAACAGAGCCATGCCCCCCAAAGATAGAGGTGAGCTCCAGGTGGTCGGCATGTATGCAGAATGCAGCGGCTCGCGCTGGGATGTCCACCCACGCTGGTGACAGAACCGCTCCATCACGCCCCTCGGGTGGGCTGTGCTGGTGACGGAACGGTTCCGTCATGGCCCGCTCGCCGCGCATGCTTGGCACTGATTTTGCGCCTGCGCGGCGCGTTCTATTGAGCGGGCGGGGCCGTGACGGAACCGTTCTGTCACAAGCATAGCTCACCCGAGGGCCGTGACGGAGCGGTTCCGTCACCAGCGTTGGAGCGCCGCGCGCCCCCCCCGCCCCTTAGCACTACGGCGGAATAGCCGCCGCAGCAAAAGGGTTAAAATCATTAGTTGGTTCAATTTAGCTGTGGGCAATAAAGCTCCATATTATGTGTTTCACAGCTTGCCCTGATTTCCTCCAATACGTCCCACGGCACACACAACGTTGACACACCCACTCGCAGCCACACAGACTTCCCTTGACTCGGACACTTGAGAGGGAAGAGGTGTGGCGCTGCGGTCAGGGCGACTGACGCTGGAATCTGGGGCTCACGGTTCGATCGTCGGCAGGTCAGCCCAACACCATGTGACTCTGGGCAATAGCTTGTTTAATCTTCCCGACGGCCCCCAGTGCCGGGATACCTTTGGGTAACTGTTCGCGCTTTACAAATACTGGATTTTTACTTGACCCGCACTGACTGCTAGCACACAGCACAGTCCTCGCCGGTGCGGGCCGACGCGCGTGAATGAATGATCATCCACAAAATGAGTTCGGTCTGAGCCTGCCGGTGCCTATTACTCAGCGCGGCGCATGAACGTTGAACGTAGCGGTGGTCGGAGGGAGTCGAGCGGTGACTTCACTTTTCTAGTCAATACGAACAATTAAACCCAGTTCGTTCAAGTGTACCACCTGTCTGCAATGCCAGCACCAGCTTTCATTATTTTACACAAAATAACGCGGCAGCGCAAATAGATTTTATGACCATGAACACACACACTTCACTTTAAATTAATTAAATTTGTTTAGAAGAACAACTACGTGTGCCAGGCTCAGCCTCCCTCTCCTGAGGCTTGCACAATGCCCAGTGCAGTCTGCGGCGGCTGGAACGAGCCCGCTGACCGTTGTTGACTAATAATTTATTGTGATTAGGCAGCAGTGGAGCAGATCCGTGTTCAAATTAGGGTTGATTAATCAATACTATAGTCAAGTCGAATACAGCTTCCTGGCTCGCTGTACCGTGTGCGCCTCTCTCTCCTGATTTCTGGTGCTTTGCAGTAGTTTTAAGATCTTCTTAGAGTTTCTTGTTGCTCAAATGGGTGTTATTTCATATATCCATATGTTTCCTTTGTCTTCATTGCTTTATTTTGCTTAGGAAAGTTCACGCTTAGTTGTTATAATGTCACTCATAATTACACTGAAATGATGTAAATGTCACACATATGAATCTGAAACCTTGGCAGCTATGTATGATCTCTCCACCAGGAGGCGGTGTGCAGGGAGCGGGTGTGGTGCTGTGGCAGGTGTGAGTTGGCAGATATGGAATTGAAAACGAATGGATGGATGAGGGCTGGGGAGGGACGGTGACAGTACACATGGATGGAGGAAAGGGTGAAGGGACAGGGTTGCACTAGGATTAACCCCTCCCCTGCTGGTGACGGAACCACTCCGTCATCAGCTGCGGTCGCGCTGTGCTGATGACGGAGCGGTTACGTCACGGCCTGCTCGGCACGCCTGCGCGGCGCGGATTCCGCGCCTGCGCCGAGCGTTCCATTGAGCGGGCGGGGCCGTGACGGAACCGCTCCGTCATGAGCACAGCGCAACCGCGGCTGGTGACTGAGCGGTCCCGTCACCAGCATGCGCCCGCCGCGCGGCCGCCCCGCCCCCTTAGCACTGCGGCGGAATAGCCGCCGCAGTGAAGGGGTTAAAAACCGGCCCAGGCACGCAAAAAAAAAAGTGGCCCACATTTGCATATTGCCTTTCCGTAAAACAGTGCCTTGGCGAAACTTTATTACAAAGGGGGAAGGGGGATATAAAAAATGCACGGATTAGTTTACACTGGTGAAACGCACCTGAAAAAAAGTGAGACCACGTTCGCTCAGGCCCCCTCCCCCCAATCAATATGCATATATAAATGGGCCAGCCCAGCGAGAGAAAGGGAGTGACACCTCTGCCCATTGATAAAAGGGAGGAAATTGACGCCCACCATCTACCTCCAAGAAGGCCGCATCACTATATTGCTCCCATGACCCTACAGCCTGCGTGCGGGTGCGGAGGTGCCGTCAGCAGCTTGAGTTCAGATCAGGGTCCACCCTCTGATTGCCAAATGCTAATCAAAGGCTTGGCTTGAACTCAAGCGCTCCCGCGTCACCGCTGCTAGATTTCAATTAAGATGCGCGCGCCTCTGTTCGGAGTATCGCCTCATTAACTCTGCCACGATCGAGCTGGGCGGGTTGCCCAAAAGAGAGGGTTACCAGGGGGCTGAGGCTTCTCAGAGCCCCGCCCCCCAACAAAACACAGTGCACAGGCAGACCTGCCAACTCACACGGTGCCACCGTGTGACACACAAAATCGTCTCCCAGCACACTTCACCTGGTGGGGAGCTGATATCACACGGTGGCAGGGAAAACAAGCTGAAACCACTTTAACTAATGGATTGCTAGCTTGTTTTTCTGAGGCTTTGAACTGCCATTAAGAGGTGTGAAAACACCCCAGGATATAGGAAAGAGCCTCAGCAAGCTTTTTTGTTTGTGGAGGAGGGGACTTGGAGCAGGGTGGGGGCAGAAGTGCCTTGTAGATACTTCTTGGCATGAGGTTCCACCCCGCCTAGGCACCGCTCCCGCCTCAAACAGTGAGATTTTTGTTCACCTTGACAGGTATGCACAGTGTAAGGGAGACGTGTCGGTCTGAGCTGCGGGCACCAGGAAAGTTCTAAACCCAAGATATTTAACATAGGTGAAAAATAACTGGAGACCCGGAGGGAACATAAGGGGGGGCAAAAGGGAGAGAGAGAGAATGTAAGAGGGAGAGAGAGAGAATGTAAGAGGGAGAGAGAGAGAGTGCAAGAGACCAACAAAGTAACCAGAGATGAAGAGAGGAGAGGAAGTCAGGGAGAGAAAGACACTGAGTGAGACAGGCAGGAGACATCAGGGGAGATAGAGAACAGAAAACAGGCAGAGAAAGGTTGTGAGATGAGAGAGACAGAGGAAGCTGGGGAGAGGTGTTGAGACAGACAGGCAAGGGACAGGAGATAGCAGGAGAGAGGGACAGACTGACTCAAGGAAAGAGTGGAAACATCAAGGGCCAGGATTCATTGGAGGGGCCCCAATGGCTGACATTGAGGAGGGAGGTGGGAGGGACACAGATGAGACATACGTGGGAGAACAGGAGCCTTTGGGGAGAGGAGAGGACAGAGCTGGAAACATAGTACTGTTGATAAGACACCACTGAGCAGGCGGCACAGAGAAGGGACATGTAGAGGGAGTGGGCTGTAACCAATGCATAAAGGGGCCTTCTCAGGAGAGTGGCCCATAGGAAGGCGAAAAGGACAGCTGAGAGAGGCATACAGACTGAAATGGAATCAGCAGCACTGAAGCTGAGACTGACAGACTGAAATGGAAACAGTAGTACTGAAGCTGAGACTGACAGACTGAAATGGAATCAGCAGCTCTGAAACTGAGACAGACAGACTGAAATTCAATCAGCAGCTCTGAAGCTGAGACAGACTGAAATGGAATCAGCAGCTCTGAAGCTGAGACAGACAGACTGAAATTCAATCAGCAGCACTGAAGCTGAGACAGACAGACTGAAATGGAAACAGTAGTACTGAAGCTGAGACTGACAGACTGAAATGGAATCAGCAGCTCTGAAGCTGAGACAGACAGACTGAAATGGAATCAGCAGCACTGAAGCTGAGACAGACAGACTGAAATGGAATCAGCTGCTAAGAAGCTGAGACAGATGGACTGAAATGGAATCAGCAGCTCTGAAGCTGAGACAGACAGACTGAAATTCAATCAGCAGCTCTGAAGCTGAGACAGACTGAAATGGAATCAGCAGCTCTGAAGCTGAGACAGACAGACTGAAATTCAATCAGCAGCACTGAAGCTGAGACAGACAGACTGATATGGAACCATCAGCTCTGAAGCTGAGACAGACAGACTGAAATGGAATCAGCAGCTCTGAAGCTGAGACAGACAGACTGAAATGGAATCAGCAGCTCTGAAGCTGAGACAGATGGACTGAAATGGAATCAGCAGCTCTGAAGCTGAGACAGACTGAAATGGAAATAGCAGCTCTGAAGCTGAGACAGACAGACTGAAATGGAATCAGCAGCACTGAAGCTGAGACAGACAGACTGAAATGGAATCAGCTGCTAAGAAGCTGAGACAGATGGACTGAAATGGAATCAGCAGCTCTGAAGCTGAGACAGACAGACTGAAATGGAATCAGCAGCTCTAAAGCTGAGACAGACTGAAATGGAATCAGCAGCTCTGAAGCTGAGACAGACAGACTGAAATTCAATCAGCAGCACTGAAGCTGAGACAGACAGACTGAAATGGAATCAGCTGCTAAGAAGCTGAGACAGACAGACTGAAATGGAATCAGCAGCTCTGAAGCTGAGACAGACAGACTGAAATGGAATCAGCTGCTAAGAAGCTGAGACAGATGGACTGAAATGGAATCAGCAGCTCTGAAGCTGAGACAGACTGAAATGGAAATAGCAGCTCTGAAGCTGAGCCAGATGGACTGAAATGGAATCAGCTGCTAAGAAGCTGAGCCAGACTGTGGAAAAGTAAATTTTGTCATGTTCTGTGTCCCTACGCCTCATCCATCATATGTTATGTGTACATGATTAAATATGCATATGTACTCCCCATGTCCAATTAATGACGCAATTACAGTTGTGTCCACCTCTAGTATGCCAGTTTCCAGGCCTCGTGAATACTACGGATATCAGGCCTATGTAAAGTAATGTTGCCACGCTTCTCAGTGTGCACGTTATTTCATTATAAAGTCCCCGTTTCTAGGCCTCAACAGGGCCTGGACACTAGATTCAGCTCCTGTCTCCTGAAGCCTCGCTGAGGAGCGATACAGCCCCCACCTGTATCCTCGACCTTTCACTTACTTCCTGCCTCGCAGTGCCCGGTGCAGCTTGGCTCTGCCTCTGAGTCTGCCAAAAGTATGTTATAGTTCCAGTTATCAGTTCAGTCCTCCTTCTCTGCATTCCTAAGCTACTGAACTGCATCAATAGTTTCCGTCATTGTCTAGCCTTCTCGTCTCCACGTTAGAGAAATACTGCATTTAATGGTCATTTAATATTCTTCATCACGCACTACATGTAGAATAATGCATGGTCCAGTCTTAGAGTCAGTTAGCCTTTCCCCTCTTGACTTCTAGTTTATATCAACATGTTCCCTAAACATCAGATACTAGATAGGGTTTAGGTACATGTCGCTCCGACCCTCCAGACTTTAGTCTCTGCTCCTAGCACAGAGTTCATAGCCCCCAGCTTCTCCTAGTGACACGTCATTGCCAGTTTGCGCGCACCATCAGGTTAGAGGTCCCGGCTCCTTAGGTAGCCCCCTCCAATGTTTCCGCCCCATTCATGACATATTCTGTTACGTTTGCATCACATGTCTGAGTTACACCTTCTTTTTACTCTTATCTTTCGCGACTGCTACGCGTCACGCCTTCTGCTCCACCCACTGCTACGCCTACTGCAATGTAATGCTATGTGTTTGCGTTATGTATATATGCTCTTGTATTGTTATTAAAAAGTTAGCGCGCTCATCCCAGCCCCAGCAGCTGCTGGGCCCTGTCATCCTATTCCTATGCAGGTTGTCCTGTTCCTGTCCTTATGCTGTATTAAACCTGCAAAACTCCTACTACCTCGAATCTTGACTCTTATTTATTGAGCTATCTGTTATGATATATGTCTAGTCAAAAATAGGGTATTATTTATTTATTTACCACATAATGGCGCCCGAACAGGGACTTGCCCTTTCCCCACGCGTCGGTGAAGCCACGCCGACCCCCTGACCCTCTGCAGCCGTGACGGAACCATACCGGCCGCGTGCAGATATTTCTGCTTCAAGTATCCCTCAGGCCCACGGAGGAGACGGAGGAGGCGGTCCAGCATCCAAACGAGACGGTGGAGGAACGCGGCGAGTCCCGACCAGAGCCCAAGCCAAGAGTCCAAGGTCCGAGGTATCCGGAGGCCCACCCGTAACTGAAGTCCGAAGTTCGTCGTCCGTCGTCGTAGCAGTCCAGTCCAGTCCGAGGCTTTCCGTTCTTGCTGCCCGGTGAGTACCATTGCTGGGGTAGTATCTAGACAGGGTCAATCTAAATTGACTCTGGTCCGTGGGTTGGTGGTACCCAGGCCCACAAACGAAGTGTTCACCTAGGTGGATACGGGTCTTGATGCGTCCCTTTATGGGACCGGTATGTTCCGTACTGTTTCAGCAGTGCATCCAGTAACTCTAGTCTGTTCCGTTCTCGAGAAATTCTTGTGTTTCTGTTCTCAGTATTCCAGGCAATATTTCTGTCCGAACTGTAATGTTATGATGTTGTTCAATGTATTTCCAATGTCGTGGTATGCCTGAATTGTTTTCCCAATTGTTATTGTTCCTCGTCTATTGTATTTTGTTCCGATTCAAGTTTACAATGTCTCTCTTTTCGAGATTACGTCAGTTAAAAACTAGAAAGGGTTTGTTAGAAGAAGCAGTTCCTGTTCCGCCGAGGGACAGTCCAGGTCACTTTATGTATCAGAAACATGGCATAAGCGCCATATTGTATCTAGATTTATGGGTAGATTATACCAAACAGTTAGAAGAAAAGTATAGATGGCCCGTATCGGGTACATGGGATGCCGAATGCATCATGCGAGTAGAAGAAGCATTATGGAAAAAGAAAGCCAGACAGTCACAGAAAGATGCCATCGAGTTATGGCGCAAAGAAGCTCATAAAAGAACCGAAAAAGAAATCAGAAAGTCAGAACTGAGTAGAGAATCCCAAGAACGAGCCCAAGAAAGAGAATTAATCGAGATAGGTGAACGAGTTAGAACTGAGCAATCAGACAGACAGAGGCATGCCCTTATTAAGGGTATGTATCCTCTTCTTGCTGAGGGCTTGCCAAAAGCGACCCCAGAGGCATCCAGTAATTTCCCGCCACCATTAGTTCCGACCAAGCTACGTCACAAACCGACCGCAGCTGATATTTTCATTTCGTCCTATCTGGACGACACAGTCCCCGAATATGCAAATCCTGTTCACGCTCCGCCAGTCCCTGTAAATCAGGTAATTCCTGCTCCTCCAGACACCGGGGTGCCCTTAACAGCCCCCCCGGGTCAGCCCGCCATACAAGTCCAGCCCACGTTACAATTACCGACCCTGCCAGGACGAAAAGCATCAGTTGATGATTCTAGTTTAGGGGCCGCAGGGGGAGGTCTTCCTCAAACCCCGCCGCCATACAAGCGTTTATCAGCACTCGAATTACATGCTCAAGCATCACAGCGTACTCCTAAAAGTAATAAGTCTGTTGCAGAAATCAGGCAAACCCTTGGCGAATGTGTCTATGACCCAGTTCCAGGCGAATTTAATATGGTTTTATATTCCGTACGCATAAGGAGGGTGACCGAGTATCTAGTCACCTTGCCGAATATGAAAGAAGATCTAGACAGAATATATCGTTTCATCCGTACAGGGGATGATCCAGAAAGTATTAGTAATGCCATGTCTCAAAGAAAAGCCGAGATTCAGCGCATGATATTAAAGTTCTTAATTAACTGTCTAATAAGAGAACAAGATTACCCGTCTAAAGATCCAGCCGAAATGAAAATCCTGACAAAGTGGAGTGATAATATAGCCGAAGGAAAGCACAATACCATTAGTGCCATGGAAAGTATGTACAAGAAAATCCGTAGAGAAATAATAAAGATACACGAACAGCGTAAAGCAGCACAAGTAAGCGAGAAAGAAAGTACCTCTGACCCTGAAGAGGAAGACGACGAGAATACTGCCAGAATAGCGTATGTAGGGAAACCTAGATTTCCAGATCGCCATTTACGTCTAGAACACAAGTCTATTTTCCATCATTCAGCACCAGAACAAGGTTCCCTAGAACAAGTATTCCAAGCTACCGATCATATTCTGAAATCACGAATCGGTTATAGTGAGTCAAGTACTATGCATGAACAGGAATTAGTGCGATCAGCAGTCCGATGGATTACTGATTCTACCACTTTCCCAGACGAAATAGTGGCACAAATGTTTCTGAAATTGCCCCCAGCCGAGCAGCGACTGGTGGGTATGTATATGATTCAGTACCTCATTACTCTGTATGAGGGTCAGCACTCTGATCCAGGTCCGTTACATGATATCCTGAACGAGTTACTCCAGTATGAATGGAGAGGTCTAGGTACCGATTTAATTAGTGTCATTCTAGAACAGCGCCACAAATATAGAACATTCTTGAACCCGCATTTTGTTCATGTCTCACCCCCAGAAAGTAAATCATTCTACATAGACAGACAGAATCCGTTACGAGAAGTCCACCCAGTTAAAGGAACGGGTGGCGAAATGCAGCGAGTGTTTGTATACACTCCAATCACAAAGATGGAACTCCTTGAAATGAAGAAATTAATTCCCTGTCATGACAAAGATCCAGCAGGGTTCCATAGAGAATTAAAAGACATGCTCCGTATGGGAGAATACACTTACCCAGATATCATTAAAATGTTAAAGGTTCTGCTACCCGCAGGGGTGTATGAAAAGCTAAAGAAAAAAGAATGGGAGGTGGGAGAGAAAAAGATAGATTGGGCAGTCCTAGAAGCAGAAGATAAGGCACGAGTACCAGGTACCGGTCTTGGAGATAAATGTAAAGAATTACCAGAATTATTGATTCAAGTTTTACCCAGATTATTAACAACGAGAAAAGAAGACTGGGATGCAATCTCAGCCTGTAAACAGAAGCAAGATGAAGATATTAGTGATTTTTATTCTAGATTTGAAAAATGTTTCAGTATCAACAGTGGCCTCAAGACAAGTAGTGAGTCATACCCTCACCTTTTTGTTACTAAATTAGTCGAGAATTCAAGTCCACCAATTAAAAACCGAGTTTTGAAAGTCGAAAGCACCTGGCAAGCTAATACTCCGTCCCAGATGCTCCAGATGCTCCAGTATCACCAGAATAGAATCAGGGAAGAGCAAGAACACGAAAGAAAACGTATGAAAGACACGAAAATGAAAGTGCTAGTTGCACAATCTGTTCCTCAAGACAGTCAGAAGAGGGGTCCGAATCAAGCCAGTCATCCTGCAGCTCCCGTTAAAGGGAACTGCAATTATTGTAAACAGCCAGGTCATTTTATAAATGAGTGTGCAGTTCTGAAACACAACATAGCTACTGGTAAGACAAAAGAAAGACCACGTCCGCCTAGACAAGAACAAGTTTCACAGACTCCTCAGTCACAGAATGCACCACAGACAGTTACAGTACCGCAGCCTATCGCTGCAACACAGCATGTTACATCGCAGATGTACCAGTATGCACAGTCTGAGTATCCAGAGTACCAGCCATATTCATGAAACAGCCTAGAGAGGGAGGTAGGCTTGCCTCTCATCGAGATACCTGTAGATCAAGAAGGTCCCTATGTTCACAGTCAAGTATTAGGGAAAGACAGAAAGTTTTTGATTGATACAGGGGCAAGTAGGACCACAATTAGTCACGCCGAAGTTCCAGGGGCTCCGCTCTCAGGCTCAAGAAATGTTTCCCTTGGATTTTCAGGAAAGCCTATCGTTAATGAGATTTCAAAGCCAGTTACTCTAGAAGTAGGTCCATTGTCCCGCACTACTGATCTGTTACTTACTAAGTCATGTCCAGAAAATCTATTAGGCATTAAAACACTGAAAGAGTTAGGTGCAGTTATATGTTGTTCCCCGGAGGGAATACGTCTGTTCCTACGTGACTTTAAGGGTCACTATGTATTACGAGATTTTGATTCCAGACTGTCTAATTTCCCGCAGCATTTATGGGCGCAAGGTCCAACTGATGTAGGTTACATGCAAATCACACCCTATCGTGTGACTCTCAAACCAGGTGTAGTGTTACCACGAATCAGGCAGTATAGATTGCCACCCGAGGCTGTAGCAGCCTTATCCAAAATTATTGACGAGCTCATCGCTCAAGGAGTAGTTGTAGAAACTGACTCCAATGTATGTAACTCTCCGATCATTCCAGTCATGAAACGTACTGATCCAAATGCACCCCCAGTATATCGATTAGTGATTGATTTACGGGAACTTAACAAATGTATTATTCCGCAGTACCCAGTTGTCCCAGACATCTCTTCCCTATTGACAGCCATTGATTCCGAAGCCACGTTCTTTACAGTAATAGACCTCAAGAATGCATTTTTTAGTGTTCCAATTCATCCAGACAGCCAGTTTCTTTTCGGATTTTGTTTAAATGGAAGGAGCTATATGTTTACACGCGCTCCTCAAGGTTTCACAGAAAGCCCTAGTATTTACAGTCAAGCACTTAAGAGACAACTAGATAATATTCACATGCCAACTGACACTGCCCTGCTCCAGTATGTCGATGATCTACTGATCACAGCCCGTTCTGAACGTGACTGCGAGCGAGCGTCACTCACGGTTTTGTATTTCCTAGCCGAGATGGGGCACAAGGTGTCCCCTTCGAAGCTTCAATTCTGTGTCCAGCAAGTGGTATACTTAGGACACTTACTGTCCAAGAGGGGTAGGCAGTTGACACCAGACCGTATCCAGTTGATAGCGAGTCTTCCCCAGCCCAGGACCCAGAAGGAGGTACGTGCCTTTATCGGCCTTACTTCTTATTGTAGACAATGGATTCCCCAGTATGCATTCCTAGCCAAGCCACTGATACAGTTAACGACACAGGAGGCAGCCGTATCGACTGTTCTCCCTTGGACATCTGAACATACACTTAGTTTCAACGAGTTAAAGAAAGCTTTATGTCAAGCTCCAGTTCTAGCTACACCGAACTACAGTAAGCCTTTTACACTTTTCGTTACTGAACGTGAAGGTACAGCATTATCTGTTCTTACACAAGATCAAGCAGGACAATACAAGCCCTGTGCTTATTTTTCTAGCACACTAGATCCAGTCGCCCAGGCGCTGCCTGCGTGCCTCAAGTCAGTTGCAGCCACAGCACTAGCTATCAGACAAAGTGATTCCATAGTTTTAGGACACTCCTTGACAGTACAAGTCCCACACTCCGTGGAAGTTCTTTTAAACCGAACACAAACACAGCACTTGACAATTGCACGTTTAACAGGTTATGAATTGACACTGTTTCAGCCACACATAGATATTAGACGCTGCAACATCCTGAATCCTGCTACACTGTTACCATCAGTTAGTTTAAATTCTGCCACACATGATTGTGTGGAAGTGGTCAACATTACGACAAAGCCAAGACAAGACCTGACAGACATTCCGTTACCAGATCCCGACCTGACACTTTATGTGGATGGTTCATGTATGAGAACTAGTACAGGAGAACTAGTCGCCGCGTATGCAGTAACTACTGACACCGAAGTTATTGAAACACACCGTATTGACACTCTGTCCGCTCAAGCAGCAGAGCTAGTTGCTCTGACACAAGCCTGTATACACGCCAAGAACCTGAAAGTTAATGTTTACACAGATTCACGTTACGCATTTGGAGTTGTACACGACTTCGGAGTGCTCTGGCAGGAGAGAGGTTTCATGACTTCTCATGGAACCAAGATTCAGCATGGTCTCCTTATTCAAGCTCTGTTAGATGCCATACATTTACCGACATCCATTGCTATCATGAAATGCAAAGCACATACGAAAGTCACTGACATTATTTCTCAAGGTAATGATCTAGCAGATCGCACAGCCAAGCTTACAGCACAGACTCTAGACATTCCAGTTAACCTGACACACACTCCAGATCCGATTACATGTATGATAGTTAAGGACCCTACTCAAGATGTCATAGATATCCAGTTACATGCTACTCCCGATGAAATCAAGAAATGGTCTGAACAAGGAGGGGTCCAGACAGATCAAGGATGGTTAACGAAGGGTAGAGCCACATGGTTTCTCCCCGACTCTATGGTTCAAGTCATCATTAATACCGCACATAGTCCAGCACATTTAGGAGAAAAAGCTATGTTAGACAGTATCCAGAACATTTGGTTCAACAAACATTTACGAGCTGCAGCCAAGCAGAAAGTCCGTACCTGTATGATATGTTGTCAGTTTAATCCAGGTAAAAGTGTCCCGGTGGAACAAGGTGGTTTCCAGCCCCCTGACCACCCTTTTGAGGTCCTCCAGATGGATTATATTCAGATGGAGCGATGTCGAGGTTTCAAGTATGTTCTTGTAGTTGTATGCGCTTTGTCCAGATGGACAGAAGCATATCCAGTCCCAGATTACACAGCCGCGACCACTGCCAAGCAGTTGGTTCGTGAGTTTTTCCCTCGATATGGACTCCCTAGAGTCGTATATTCTGATAACGGTCAGCCATTCTCATCTGAGTTGATGAAGCACGTTTCCCTGTTGTTAGGGTACCAGTGGAAGTTCCATTGTGTACGCCATCCCGAAGCAGCCGGTCTAGTCGAGAGACATAATCAGACTCTGAAAATTCGAATTGCAAAAATATGTAAAGATAAGGGTGTGGACTGGCTAGTAGCTCTGCCAGTCGCTTTGTTTTATATGCGCATGGTCGCACATTCCAGATCAGGTCTGTCCCCGTATGAGGTCGTATTCGGCCGCCCCCCTAACATGTGGGGTACTCCTAGACCCCGAAGTATTACTGATGTTTCATGTAATATGCTGACAGATTACCTAGCTTCCTTGATGTCTGCCCTCAACTCATGTCGTTCACAGGTTGCCGCCGCATTTCCAGACAATACCGAGGTGGCACCGCATGAAATCGTTCCAGGTTCCATGGTGATGGTCCGTAACTTTGACAGATCAAGTCCGCTGGAGCCTCGATGGAAAGAGCCCCGTCAGGTCCTCCTCACCACCCGTACAGCCGTGAAATTGGAAGGACGCCGCGGCTGGGTGCATCTTTCGCACGTCAAGAAATTCTACGGATTGAAACCGGTCTCTAAGAACATTTTCCCGGATATCAAGACTTGTCAAAACATTGTTCCTAAGGACTGTCCCGCAAATGACATTGACACAACCCCTCCCCTGTTAGAGAAAACTCCGCAGCAGGAGTATAAGCAAAAACTCCGGTCTAGTAAAATAAGTCAGTCAGTTTGATTGTCTAAGTCCTCCCCTAGGTGAAACGGTTAGACTGTTTCTGACATGTATAAAATAGACCCCCATAGTGAGAGAGTTAGTAAAAACTCAATTCAATGTATCGTTTTTCTAAGTTTCATATTATTCATCAGCATTATGATTTCCTGCACCAGTTATGCCTTTTTCCTATATTTCCCAGTTCTTCATGTAAATAAGTCTGCTAATGCTACAGCAGAGCACACGTTTAGTGATCTGCCTCCTCACGAATATTCATACCGCCTCGCTATGCGTAATAACTCATTTATCCGCATGTTACATTACTCACACCAGACCAGCAATGCCACTAATTGTTGGGTGTGTGGTCGACTCCCCCCTTTCCAGACACCGAAGGGAGTTCTGCCACTTTTTCCTTATCCTTTTTCACATAATGGTTCGTGTGGAGCATGGTCCACGTTAACGTCATCCTCAACAGATATGTCTTTTCTTAACAGTACATGTTTCCCAGACAAGCAAGGTCTCCCCCACCGAACAGGTTTAGATCTAGAAAATGAAGTATATAATTTAGGTAATTATTCGTCGAATTTCATGGTCCTGAATGTTCAGTCTGATACTACTCCAGACTTACCCGCTATTTCAGTACTACCAGTCAAAGGCGAATTATGTGTCCGAAATAAGGGTTCCGTACACGTAGGACATAGTGATTGTACTACTATTGTCAAGTATAGTGACAGTGGGAAATCTATTTTTAAAGCTTCACGTCATTCTTATTTTGTTTGTGATCAAACTGCATATGTTCGTCTGCCCCTCGATTGGGAGGGAACCTGTTACATTGCCTTCCTACTGCCACCTGTTTTCCTAGCCCCACCTGACTACCATAGGAATTCCTTCCTAGTACATACTAGACACAAGAGAAACCTCCCGATTGTCGACTATACTGAAACTGCTGCAGAGCAATTCATTGATATTGATAAAGGTGTGTTCCCTTATTTAGGTACAGTTGTAAACAGTAAGCTAATCCGTAGGTTAACAAGAACCCTTGAAGCTGTAGTAGATGAGACTGCCTCTGCTCTAGGTAACTTAACCGAAGAGCAATCCTTTATGAGAATTGTTGTGCTCCAGAATCGTCTCGTCCTTGACGTCATACTGGCCGATAGGGGCGGGGCCTGTAGAGTCATCGGATCTAGTTGCTGCATTTTCATTCCAAATAACGCGCCGTCTGTTTATTCAGCTATAACCAGACTCCATAAAATTGCCCATCTGTTACACCAGAATCCAGGCACCTGGACATGGTCCGGTTGGTTCTGGAATATAATTTCCGCATGGGGATGGAAAGTCCTGTCCTTTCTAGGTATCGCAGTAGCGATCATATTCAGCTGCTGCCTCTGTATACAATGTGGCCCTGCGATTTGCGGCATTTGTGCTACCTCTTGTATTCCTAGTCCCAAGCCCCGTTCTAAATCTCGTTCCAAGATAATTCGAGACGAGCAAATGATACTATATGAAATGATAGATGGTATCATGAATATTGATGTTTCCTGATGGAAACGTAGTGACAAGGAGGGAATGTGGAAAAGTAAATTTTGTCATGTTCTGTGTCCCTACGCCTCATCCATCATATGTTATGTGTACATGATTAAATATGCATATGTACTCCCCATGTCCAATTAATGACGCAATTACAGTTGTGTCCACCTCTAGTATGCCAGTTTCCAGGCCTCGTGAATACTACGGATATCAGGCCTATGTAAAGTAATGTTGCCACGCTTCTCAGTGTGCACGTTATTTCATTATAAAGTCCCCGTTTCTAGGCCTCAACAGGGCCTGGACACTAGATTCAGCTCCTGTCTCCTGAAGCCTCGCTGAGGAGCGATACAGCCCCCACCTGTATCCTCGACCTTTCACTTACTTCCTGCCTCGCAGTGCCCGGTGCAGCTTGGCTCTGCCTCTGAGTCTGCCAAAAGTATGTTATAGTTCCAGTTATCAGTTCAGTCCTCCTTCTCTGCATTCCTAAGCTACTGAACTGCATCAATAGTTTCCGTCATTGTCTAGCCTTCTCGTCTCCACGTTAGAGAAATACTGCATTTAATGGTCATTTAATATTCTTCATCACGCACTACATGTAGAATAATGCATGGTCCAGTCTTAGAGTCAGTTAGCCTTTCCCCTCTTGACTTCTAGTTTATATCAACATGTTCCCTAAACATCAGATACTAGATAGGGTTTAGGTACATGTCGCTCCGACCCTCCAGACTTTAGTCTCTGCTCCTAGCACAGAGTTCATAGCCCCCAGCTTCTCCTAGTGACACGTCATTGCCAGTTTGCGCGCACCATCAGGTTAGAGGTCCCGGCTCCTTAGGTAGCCCCCTCCAATGTTTCCGCCCCATTCATGACATATTCTGTTACGTTTGCATCACATGTCTGAGTTACACCTTCTTTTTACTCTTATCTTTCGCGACTGCTACGCGTCACGCCTTCTGCTCCACCCACTGCTACGCCTACTGCAATGTAATGCTATGTGTTTGCGTTATGTATATATGCTCTTGTATTGTTATTAAAAAGTTAGCGCGCTCATCCCAGCCCCAGCAGCTGCTGGGCCCTGTCATCCTATTCCTATGCAGGTTGTCCTGTTCCTGTCCTTATGCTGTATTAAACCTGCAAAACTCCTACTACCTCGAATCTTGACTCTTATTTATTGAGCTATCTGTTATGATATATGTCTAGTCAAAAATAGGGTATTATTTATTTATTTACCACAAGACAGACTGAAATGGAAACCAGAGCTTTAGCAGGAAGACAGGCAGAATTGAAATGACAGCTGTGTAGGCGATGCAGACGGAATAGGAACAGGAGCTGTGGAGGTGATACAGACATGGAATAGGAGCTGTGGAGGTGAGACAGACAGACAGACAGACATGGAATAGGAGCACCATTGGTGAGAATGATAGATCATCGGGAACAGGAGCCGGAGAGGTGAGAGAGACCTGGAATAGAAGCTGTGGAGATGAGACAGATAGAGAAACTGGGAACAGGAACCAACGAGCTGTGGCAGTGAGACAGATAGACAGACAGACATGGAACAGGAGTTGTGGAGGTGACACCAATAGGCAGACAGACATGGAATAGGAGCCCTGGAGGTGAGGGAGATGGGCCAGCTGGGAACAGGAGCTGTGTAAGTGAGACAGACATGGAATAGATGCTTTGGAGGTGAGACAGATAGAAGAACTGGAGCTGTGGAGATGAGACAGATAGACAAACATGGAATGGGAGCTGAGAAGGTGAGCCAGATAGAACAACTGGGAACAAGAGCTGTGGTGGTAAGACAGAGAGACAGTCAAGAGCTCTGGATAGAGTAGGAGCTGTGTTTGGAAGACAGATCTTGTCCAGAGAGCCCAGGGCACCTCGGCTGTACTTACCCAACCACTGCTCCCCTGTCAGCTTCCCAAATCCATCCCTGTAAGCATCCCATCCTCGGAAGAAGTTCACTGAGCCATCTTCCCGCCGCTGGATCACCTGCAAGAGAAGGACCAGGAGTTAGGACTGTTGGGTGGAGGATACAGGGGGTGGGGTCAGAGAATCACCTTGAGTTAAGGGTCGCAGGGCAGGAGGTACAGTTGGGAAGAAAGGCTGGTATATTCAGATGTACATAGAGACATGTCATCTCTAGTAGGCCTTGGATGGAGGGTGTTTGGGCTGGAAATGATAACTGTGGGACCGATTAACAAACTGCATTTTGGAGTACATTTAGAAGGACTATATTAGAAGTAGAACTACTAAACGTGCTACAACATGCTATTCACACAGCTGCGAGTATAAATCTCCACCTCTGCTATCTGTTCGATGCGGAGATCTACACACATGTACGTTTAATACTTAGTAGTAAACATGAGCTGGAGCAGGCAGAGGGGCTTGTAAATGTGGCATACATACTACGAAAGGGAAGGGGTTAGGGGGGAACATGCACCCACCCACAAAAGAGTAAGCCCATTGCTATTCAAAAATACCCTTCTAGAGTTGCTGCAACCAAAAAGGGACCCAACACAGTTGTAAATTACCCCAGCTCATAGCAGGAGTGAGTCTTTTATGAAGTTTAAAACAAAAATATTCCCCCACCTAAATTAAATAAATAGTTATTTTATTATGTGCTAATACTTATTGAAAGTGATGTATGTAATTATTTGAAATTAACTTAATTATATTTTAATTAAAAATGCATGATACACTAATTTATGTATGTAATTATATTTCAATAAACAATAATTTATATTAATTAAATAATTTAATAATGGTTGTTAAAATATTTCACAATTAAATAAAATAAGTTTTATTTTTAGATTGTATTATTTAAAATTCTTTTTATTTGCATTTTTAACTATTTAAAATAATTTAATTTAACATTATTTCCTATTGGGTTTCAGCCTACCTCCCTTATTTTCAATGGGTGGGTGTTGACGTAGCAATGGGTTGGCCGTGTGTGGTACAGAGCTTGCTACTGTTTCATTTTTTTTTGGTAGTAGTAATTTACACTCATAAATTTGGCTTCACCCAATTTTTGGCAGGGTGCGGAGTGCAAGTCTACACCTTTGAGTAATTTTACACTGAGACTTTGTGAATAGCCAAAATTAGTAAAGCCACTGAAAAGTCAAAGAGTAAGTTACACACAAGTGTAAATTACCTTTTTGAACAGCCCCAGTGGCATCTAGTTTATTGCTAATATTCAGAAGAACACAGTCCAGCAGAATGGAATATAAGTAAGAATGCATCAGATCACTTTCTGCTGATTGTTATTCTGAGAGTTTCAACAACAGTGGTATGTTATGAATATTATACATTGTTATAAAAGCTGAGCTAAAAAGGCTGAGCTCAAAGAGTGAGGCATTAAAATGAAACCTTCAGGCCAGATGACAACAAGGCAAGTCTTGAAAAATCTCATCACTGATTCTTACTGATGGCTACCGGGAAGGGAGGCACGTAGCCTTCACTTGCCGAACTTGCCAGTGCCGCTGGCCTCACACAAAAAAGTAGCAGGCCTTGCTGTTATATCAAACACAAGCCTTATTGTTCAAACAGGTATGTGAGTGTGAACCAATACAACTCAAAACAGGTTGTATTTTCTGCTGTGCTGGCTTTAGTCTACCTAGTTGCGGCCTGCAATAATCGCGGTGGGAGGGTGGGGGGTAGCGTGGGGAGGGTCGTGAGGGGGAGGGGTTAATTTAATAATTTTTTCAAAAACATACCTGTCCGCAGGCCGGGACCCGCTTTTGTCCCATCACCTGCTCCTGATCTCCTGCCTCCAGCAGTAACAGCAAGCAGGCAGCCTCCCTCCCTGCCCTAAGCCAATCACAATGCTGCAATGTCACTGTTGTGATTGGTGGGGACGCCGCCCACCCAAGTGCTTACGGGAAGGCCATTTTCTCCATGTAGGCTGCGTTGGGGTGGAATTATGGGGGGTACTCTAATACTATCCCCCTCTGCACTGCAGAAAACAGTTTCACTATGGGTCTAGGGAGGGGCACACCATTGTCTCCCCTCTGTTTAGACATGGTTTAGAGACAGTACTTCTATTAAAACCCTTGTTGTTTTGGATTGGAGTGTGGAGTACTGAAGAATTGTGTCACCTAATGGAGGACTTGAGGGGTGTGATTGCAGCCAATGGGTTAGACAGAATGGGTTGGTTAAGGGTGCTCAAAAAAACCTGGTCTGGAGTGGGCCTTGGGAAATTCTGGAGTGAGCGACAGGCCACTCGTGGGAGGGGCTGGTGCAGGAGAAAGCCAGCCGTCCTTGAGATCACAACGCATCGCTAGGGAGACTGACTAGAGCATTTCTCTGCCACAAGTGTGTGTGTGAGGACGAGGTGTTCCTGGACTTTATACGCCCCCTCACGGGCGCGAGCCCTATACCTACAGGTTAGATATGGGTGTTTATCTGTAGCACCCTTTACGGCAAAATGGAGGGAGGTGACCCAGGAATCTGAGTGTTGTCCATGCTCCCAAACTCCCCGCGAAAGTGACAAACGTGTTATTTTTTTGCCCCCTCTATGCGAAACTGAGGTCCAAATGGATTGCCCCATGTGTAGATCCCTCTGTTTATTGTCGAGAGGAGAGGCATATAGAACATGCAAAAGTGACATGACCTCGATCATGGTGGTGGCTGTCTCTAAATTCTTGTATTCCGATTGGATAATGTGGAGAAGTGTGGCTCAATGGTTAGAGAAGGCAGACCTTGATGCAGAGCTCTGGCCAGGGACCAGGGTTCGATTCCCGCCTCAGCGGGTCTCGGGCTTATTAATTCCCCTGACCGGATATTCTTGCCTCAGTGCCTATTCTGATCATGGGTCCCACGCTGCAACTCTGGGCAATAGCTTGCTTAGTCTCCACAATGGCCCCCACAACGCGAGGGATGCCTGGTCTGCACCATGGGGGTGCCCAGGAGTGGACACTTCACAGGGAAAGCCAGGAAGGGTTCCCTTGCGGTATTCGTAGAAGCGCCGGGAAACCCACTGCGGGTAGCTGTGCGCTATACAAGTACAAAAACATTTACAAAAACATTTACATAATTAGAAGTAAAGTGTTAAAAGCCAGACAAAGCCAGGTTGTGAATGCCCCTTGTGATCTTATGTTATGTTAATAAGTCTTCTAAAGCACTCTATTACCTGAGGGTGTCTTGGCGCTGGCTTTAATCGATTTAAAAAATTTGTACCAAATATCAAGTGCTGAAGAGCATCTTCAGCTGTTTCCTAAAGCTCAGCCGTTTGGGTGCATTTTTAATGTTTAATGGTAAAGCATCCCAGGCTTTGGAAGTGCCTAGAAAGAAGCTCCTGCCACCGCAGGTGGGCAGTTTAAGTCTGGGTACAACAATGTGTTTCGCAGAGGCAGATCATAGGGTTCTGGCCGGGATGTACCAGTTAAGACTTGGTTGAAGACAAGTAAAGTCCACATTTGTAAAGCGCACAATCACCCGTAAGGGTCTCTAGGCGCTGGGGGCCGTCGGGAAGATTAAGCGAGCTATTGCCCAGAGTCGCATGGTGCTGGGCTAACCTGCCGCCGGAGCCGGGGATCGAACCGTGGTCCCCAGATTCCAGTGTCAGTCGCCCTGGCCGCGGCGCCACACCTCTCCCACTAAGTGGGACCTAAGCCATGAAGTGCCCTGTAGGCGATGCAGAGTGCCATGAAAGTGCACCTCTGTCTGGCAGGGAGCCAGTGCAGGTTTTTGATGGCTATGGATTGAAGTTTAGGTGTCTTTAGCAGGAGTCTTTCTGCTGCATTTTGTAGTACTTGTTGCCTTTTAAGAATGTATTGATGCGCATTGAGTAACAGGCCGTTGCAATAATCCAGCTTAGACATAACTACTGATGCAATAAGAGTTTTTTGCAAGGGGATAAAAGGAAGGATCTTTTTTAGCATTCTCAAAGTGAGAAATACCAAGGAAGTTAGGCCACTGACGTGATTCCTATAGGTTAGTTTGTGGTCAAACAGAACTCCCAGATTTCAGACCTTGGTAACAGGAGCAGGTAGAGGCCAATTTCTGCTGGCCAGCATGACGGTGTCCAGCAGGATGTGTGTCCTCCAAAGAGTATTACTCCAGTTTTGTCCTCATTTAATTTGAAACAGTTCCTGCTCATCCAAGAGTTTACTGCCTGCAGTATCTGGCACTCACCCTTGAGTCCTTTTTGGCCCGTGATACGACAATCTGGGTGTCGTCTGCGTACGATGTCAAGGAAAAGCCAAAGCTTTTAATTAGATTGGCCAGGGGTGTGATATGAATATTAAATGAGGTGGGACTGAGTAAAGAGCTCCGAGGAACACCACAGGGAATGAAGAAAGACTGAGATACAAACTCACCAAGTCTGATGGACTGTTCTCTGTCAGAAAGAAAAGATTTCAATAGGTCCCATGCAGTGCCGCTGACATTGATTTCG
This sequence comes from Lissotriton helveticus, assembly GCF_964261635.1. Lineage (NCBI taxonomy): Eukaryota > Metazoa > Chordata > Amphibia > Caudata > Salamandridae > Lissotriton > Lissotriton helveticus. Next base: position 2,128,061,706 of record NC_136065.1, on the reverse strand, counting down.
GATAAATGGTTTGGTAGCACTCCGTGATCTACCGTATCCATAACAGTCGATAGATCAAGCAGTATAAGTGCCGCCCCTAGGCTCGGATCGAGCGGCTGCCTGATCTCTCCGGTTGCTTTGATCAAGGCTCTTGATGCGCTATGACTTCTGCGGAAACCAAACTTTGTGGTGTCCAGATGTTCATTAAATTGAATATGGTCTATCAGTTGAATCTTTATAAACTTCTCAATAATCTTGGAGGGGAGAATGAGCCATGATATGAGGCGATAACTGCTAGGGCTTTTAGGGTCTAGAGTTACTTTGTGGAAGTGGAAGAATTAAAGCTCTTTTCCAAATAGATGGAAGTTGGCCAGTCGAAGTCACATTCTGGAAGATGGCGGTAATTAGGGGCGCTTTAGTCTCGCCATTGATCCTGCTATCCTTGGAGTGCATGGATCATGTGGAGAGTTACTCTCAGTGAGTTAGTTACCTGTTCTAGGGTAGGTGGTATACATTTACAGAGACTTGATCCTTTCTTGCATGCAATGGTGGAAACTGTGATATTATCTGAAATGGAGGTGGAGGAAGAGAATAGGTTGTAAACTCCTTCCACCTTTTCCAAAAAGAAGTCAAGTAGGCTATTGCAGAAGGATTGGCTACTTAAGTTAGATGTGCCAAATGCATCCCTGGTCAGCTCAGGCACTGTTTGAAAAAGTTTTTGGGGGGAGTTTTTTCCTTCCTCTATCTTTTTTAGTAAAGTAGGACTTTTTCTTTTTGAAAATTTGGAATTTATATGCAGCTAGGCAGAGCTTATGTTCAGTCTTCTCAGTCTCGTCATAGTTTCGTCTCCAAGTTTTTTCCTGCCTACGGCAATTTTGTTTCTGTGCCCTTAGTTCCTCTGTAAACCAAGGGGCTGAGAGAGTCTTTTGTTTGACTTTACTTAGTTTTGGTGGTGCTAACAGTTGGGCTGCTTTATCAACCCATAATGTATATTGAGAGGCCACAGTATTGATATTGGTGGAAAGAGTGGGATGTGAGTTATTAAGTTCTTCAGCTAGACAACCTGGCTGCATAGTGTGCCACGTGCGAGGGCTGTAAGTACCTGGTTTGGTTGGGGGCCTATTGGCTGAGGCATTGTATGTCAGCTTGAATAAAATCGCACTGTGGTCCGACCATGCAAGGGGGAGAGTATTAGTATTATTTATGGCAGTATTATCGGTGCAAATCCATTCTAATATATGCCCTGCTTGAAGTGTAGGGCCACCTACCATTTGGACAAGGCCAAGGCTTCACATGGTTTGACGAAGATTTGATATTTCCAGATCTTGAAGTACTTCTAGGTGAAAATTAACCTGCTTTATACTGTTAAGAGAGAATCAACTTACAGTGGACTTTTATATCTGTTTTATAAACTATAACTAAACCCCCACCTTTAAGTGGTCTGTCGAGCCTAAAAATGGAAAAACCCTGGTGTAGTGCTGTGAACAGATCAGCGGTCCCCCCAGAGATGCCGCGTCCTGCGATCCTGCAACGGGCACAACTCGAGCCGTGATCTGGACGGTCTCCTTGACAAACACGCGGGATACCCTGACACTAACGCGCTACCGATGGTCTTAATCAAACCACTCCTCTAGACCTGAACTACCTTCCCCGCCTTAAGGATCAGCCTTGCATGAAAGGCAACTGTTTATAATTCCAAGACAAACATGATTTATATATTTATATATTTGTCCTGAAGATGATGCCATTTATTTTGTTTTTCGACATCGAAACGTCGTCGACACAATAGGATCATATGTACTGAATATGCTTGTGAATGCTATGTACAATGGTCACTCAAACTACAATCAAGTCTGTTCACTGATTATAAGTTTACAGACCGATTTGCTCGCTCTTGTCTATACTTGTTGTTTTGTCTTGTTCACTGTGGGTCACGGGCTGTGCCCCCTTGACATTACTTTCTGATTTTGTACATCGCCAAATAAATTCCTGTCCGGCTGGACAAAGGACATAAATACTATTCAGTTTGTGTCTATTCTTATCTTGATCCCCCAAACTACTAGGGTCCACTGTTTTTTGTAATAAGTGAACAGATCAGGGGCATAGGAAGGCTCGGCCCAGGTTTCAGTAAAGAAAGCCGGGGCTGGTCTATATATGGATTCAACCCAGATCTGTGACTGGGGGTGAGTGTCTGAAAAGTTTAAGCGCTCCAGCCATCATCTCCTTGTGTTTGCTCTGGTCTATATATGTCCATAAATAAATGAAATTCAGCGCTATGTTTAGTTGAAGATCTTGCATAAGCAGTACGCAAGGCGGTGTACTGTTCAACGGGATGTCATTATTGTGTTTGACCAAGGGAGCTGGTATACGATGTGGCAGCTTTTTTGTGTATGGCTGTCTGGGCGTCACATCCAGGGCAACTGTGTAGAAGATTACGTGGGACCACCAGACAGGCCAGCCTAAGACAGTTCATCCTTTTACCTGGTCACAGGTTTAATAATTCCTCGCGAGAAAATCTTATGGCTGTTCGATCTGACTCGTGAGAGCCAGAGTGGCCGGTGCTGGGAGTGGACAGGGTGCGGACGGGCACAGACAGGCTTGCCTTTGGCGCGCCTGTTGAGCGTCAGTGGTGCACCCGCTGCGTTACGTGCTTTGGTGCCATTGATGTAGCCCGTTGCAAACGGGGGTGTGACGGGCATGGCTAGCGTGCACAGCAGCCCTTTGAAAAGCTCAGGTGAGAGCGAAGGATTGGGTAAATTGGAAAGTAACCAGGGTCCAGCAACCCCTGAGATTAGTTGTAGGCTCCCCGGCAGCTAATCACTACTGGTAGATAAAAGTAATAAAAAATAAGGGTGAGAACATCAAAGCATAAAATAAATCTAACACAGGGAATCACCCTTCCAATATGGTAGAGCCCTTTCGATTTGGACCCAGGCACCTCCCACCTCCCAGTCATCAAACACACCCTTGATTGCTTTTATTGATATTTAATAATATTTGTTCTGTTTTTATGTGTGTTTTATTTTTGTTTTAAGATGTTTTAAACAGAAGTATGCGATTTTGATTATGGAACAATATTCAATAAATGATACAATCCGAATAGCTGCCGGTGGCGGTCTCCATCGCAAAGATGGGGGACGTCCCGTCTGGCATATTACAAGTACATTATAGCCTGTGGCACATGTAAGCGGTTGGACAGAATGTCCCTCCCATTTCCCAAACTCTACAAAAGGCCCTAAACTCTTTTCAGAGAATGTATCCTCCACTCTTTTATTACTTAAAAACGTCTTTGATTGATAGACACCTGCACGCCCCTCCAGTATCTCCAACTATCGTCCCCTTCCCACTCCACCGTTCACATATTATGGTTTATTTAACATTTTGAAGTGTTTTTCAAATTTCTTAAAAATTCTTGGAGTTAAAGATCAACATAATAAATAAACATATATGAGAACCCAACGGACAAAAATAGTTTACTTGATGAAAAGAAAATTCAGTCTGTCTGAGAATTTTCCATACAGTCAACTACTTAGGCTAGAAAGTATAATATGATTAAAAAAAATCAATATGAAATTAGAGAAAAGGAAATGTGCAAAAAGTATATAAAAAGAAACTATACCGAGAAAACTCCACAAGTAGCAAGACAAAAGAGTCACTGGCAGATGCATCAACGTAGCCTTTTGCTATTCCTAAATAGCGATTTTTAAGGAATCGCTATTTAGAAATAGCAAAAGCCTTTGAATGTAGGAATCGCTATTACAATAGCGATTCCTTAACATTCCTTAATTGCTACTCGCAAATTGCTAGTCGCAATTAAGGAATGCTGTCCCATTCATTCCTATGGTCCTTCAGGCCCATAGGAATGTATTGGAGATTGCATGAGCAATTTGCGAGTACCAGTAGGTACTCGCAAATTGCTCATGCAATTTCAAGGGTGCAATGGTGTCAAAATGACACCCTGTTGCACCCCTGAAATTGATCTGTGCACATATGTTGCACACATACATGCCCTAAGGGCATGTGTGTACGCAACATGAAACTTTGAAAAATGCACAAAAGTGCTTTTTTCAAAGTTTTACCAAATTACCATGAAGTTCAACTTCGTGGTGATTTGCTCCCCCTATTAGCGAATTCGCTATTTTTTTGACTTTCATGCATTGCATTTACGGAATCTCAGTTTGGGATTCCTTAAATGCCATCGCAATTTAAGGAATCTCAATTTAGAGATTCCTTAAATTGCGATTTTTGCATTTGGGATGATGCATCCCAAATGCAAAAATACCGGTCGCAGAGGTGCAGATTCTGAGAATCTGCCCCTTTGCTCCCGGTATTTACTTTGATTCATCTGCCTGATAGTCTGTTAACAGGGAGCAGGTATTGAGTGCATCAAATAAAAAAGAATAAGATTGAGTAAGAATTATCCTACCTTACTCTGGACCGAATATAACATTGTAAAACATAAGTATACAAATTGGAACATACTTCAAAACAACTCAAGCCTTTTAGAAATCAGCAATAACGAACCATTATGTGTATAGTCTAAAAAAACAAAATTGAGACAAGTGCTGATAAGAGCAGCTATTGTGAAATTGAAACAGCAAAAACTTGACTCAGAAAACATATAGGAGATTTCCATGTGTGAGCTCTTTTCAATGTGGTCGTATCATAAAAGAAGAACAGAAAAGAAAACAAAGCATTATGCGACCTGCTTAACAAAGAATGTGATCTCTCTGGTAAAAGGTGTTTGTAGGAAATCATATGTGAGTCAAACCGTGAGGACAATGGAGATAGCAAATATGTGAGAGAATACAGGTATAAATGAGAGGAGTTAATATTCAGAAAACAAATCTAAAACGTGAAATATGGAGGAACCCATGGGGCATATTACCAAGGGTGGCGATAGGCAATTATCGCCGGTTTAGCGTCCGTTTTCGGCCGCTAACGGCGATAATTCTATCGCTCTATTAGCAAGCTGTCGCTAACTGATGTTAGCGACAGCTTTTAGGCGATAGCGAGGGGTTTGGGGCCCGCTTTGCATGTCAACGATATTTATCGCTAATGACATGCAAAGTGGGCGTACCCAACCTGTTAGCAACTGAAAGCAGTCTCTAACGTCGCTATCGCCTATTAGCAAGGCAGGCGTAGCGATGGAAATATTCCCGCTATCGCCAAAAACCAACGCCTGCTCAGACCAGTTCTTAACCCCTTCAGCGCGGCGCGAATTTTTGCGCTGTGCTGAAGGTTCTAATGAGTCTATGGGCTCATGACGGAACGGTTCCGTCATGAGCACAGCTCAACCGACGCTCATGACGGAACCGTTCCGTCATGAGCATGGAAGGGGTTAACCTTGTTATCCAATGGGAGGTGGATAACATGGCTAAGAGCATTTCGTCGCTAATGCGTGAATATCGCTGTATTCTCAGCGATATTCACGCATTTCGTCTGATTTTTATCGCTTTTGAGATAAACCTTGCTAATAGCAAGTTATCTCAGCGATAAAAAACGGTGATGCGCGGTGATAAAAATATTGCCGCTAACCCTACTTAGCGATAAATATCGCTAATTGTTGGTAATATGACCCCATATCTGGCGACAAAATACCCAAAAGGAATACATTAATCATGGTCACTTAAGTGTCACGTAGGAACACCAAAATGAGATTAACTGAATAAACAATATATATATATCATCTCAGCATTTAATAGCCTCTGTGAAAACATGCCCAGATACGTGGACTTTTATTTACAAGATTTTGTTATATCTTTGCCTTCATACCTGCGTGACACCAGTGACTTTCTGAACAAGACTATGGGCCTACAGTGGTCTGAAAACTACAGTTTAATATCAATGGACATTACGTCCCTGTATACAAGCATTAATCACTGCGATGGCCTACGGCACGTGAACATTTCTTACCGGAACGTCCGATCACACATCATCGTCACAATGCTCTATTACTGTTTATGATCAAATGGTGCCTCAACAATAACTATTTTCTGTTTGACAGAACTGTATACCAACAAACGCGCGGCGTTGCCATGGATGCCTGTTTTTCTCCCGGCTACGCGTGCCTGCACGTTGGCTGGTGGGAGGGACAGGCACTCAGGGTCGACCACAGGGAGGCTTGGAGTACTAACATTCTCAGTTGGCTCCATTATATTGACTACGTCTTCGTTGTATGGAATGGTTCCATTGAAACTGCCCAGGAATTTGTCAAATCTATTAACTGTAACACTTCTAACCTAGAGTTTAACCCGTTCTGCGCTGATGACGGAACCGCTCCATCACCAGCCTCGGTAGCGCTGTGCTGATGACGGAGCGGTTCCGTCATGGCCTGCTCGCCGCGCCTGCGCGGCGCGTTCTATTGAGCGGGGGGGGCCATGACGGAACCGCTCCGTCATAAGCACAGCGCTACTGAGGCTGATGACGGGGCGGTTCCGTCACCAGCAGGAGAGCGCCGCACGGCCCCCCCTACCTCCTAACGCTGCGGCGGAATTGCCGCCGCAGCGAAGGGGTTAATGCCAACATCAGCGAAAGGGAGATTGATGTCCTTGATGTTACTGTATACATTGAGAAAGGTGAATTACATTCCAAACTTCACCACAAGATGACTTCAGGGAACTCTACACTCCATGCCACTAGCAATCACCCCAAACATCTTATAGCTAGCATACCCTATGGGGAGATGCTCCGGTTGAGGAGAATATGCAGCTCAGAATCTGACCTTAACTGTCAGGATAAGGCACGCGTTCGCTTTGTAACCCGAGGTTACAGCCGAGCATCACGCCACAAAGCCAGAACCAGGGCCAACTCAGTGCCTAGAAGTACACTCCTAGCTCCCACGCCTCTTACTGAGTCAGAGTGCAGTGACAACAACACTGGTGATGAAGGCAGGGGCACCGTAGACACCCGTCTGATCATCACTTACAGCAGAGAGGAGCGAGCCATGAAGGCCATCATTAACCGACATTGGTGCATTGTCCAAACTGACCCAGTTCTCGGCCCTATGACTGCCAATAGACCTACTGTCACCTCTTGCAGAGCATTCTCCGTGAGAGATGCTCTTGTCAAAAGTAGCCCTGAGGTCAGGAATAAATCCAACTGGCTCTCTGATGTCAAGGGCTTCCACAAGTGTAACTCATGTAGAGCTTGTAGATTTGGCGTAAACACCACCCAAGTAATTGCCAAATTCTGCAATAAGCCCATCACTTTACTACACAAGTACACTTGTAGGACTGACTTCGCGGTCTACATCCTCCGATTTAGCTGCAATCTTATGTATGTAGGCCGCACCAAGCTCCAAGTACATGCAAGGATTTTACAACATCTTAGGGCAATCGTTAACAACGACCCAAGTTACCCTGTGGCTAGGCACTTCAGAGAGACATATAACAACAACATTGATCACCTTCAGCATTTTGTGATAGATAATGTGCCAATGTTGAGACGCAGTGGTGACCGCAAAAATAAACGGAGGCAACTTGAAACCCGCTACATTCTAGAGCTTGACGCTAAGGCCCCTTATGGGCTTAACAGTAGTGAAGATTTGTACAATTATCTCTGAATTGTCTTTACATCATGTTGTTACTTGGTTGTGCTCTGGTATGTATTACATCATCTCCTTATGCTGTTTTATTGCTCCTCTGATTTACTGACTTTTCTCTCCCTTTTATTTGCTCTCACATCATCACCTTCCTATCCACAGTGTATCAATTGGTGTACTCTGCGGCTACCTTTTATGATATACCTGCATCTTGTTTTCAGCTCTACTATTTGTCCACTTTTTGATTGTCTTGCCTCTCACACTTTCATGCATCTGCGTTTTGACTGTTCCCTCCACTATGGAGTTAATGATTCAGTGGTGGTCCCATCCTCTTAGGACCACCCCAAGCACAGTTATGGGCAAAAATACAATCCCGCTGCTAATCTCATCCCATAATGCTTTGCAGGGCCTTTGGTTGGGATTGTATTTTTGCCCATGAATGTGTTTGGGTGGTCCTAGGAGGTTGGGACCACCACCAAATCGTTCAGCGAGATGTGCTCTTTGTGTTCAAGGCATCTGCTCGGTTCTCTCTGTAGGTTAGGGGGGACCCCAAAATCATCACCTCTCTCACTGCTTGCTAAATTTTAATTTTTGTGAAATAACTACATGCATTTTAGCATGTGAAGACAGAGATACTTGTTATTCTACCAAAAGTATATGAGGTCTCTGTTTTATTATTTGGGAGTCAGAGGAGTGAAGTTGCCACAGAGTTTTTGTTCAACTCTCGCTCCCGGTTTTGTTGAGCTTTCATAAGACTTACAAGGTTAGTTAAAGTAAGAGAGCAGGACACTAAGATCAACAATTGATAGCCCAAAACACACAATTTGGCCACATGGGGAGGCCAGGATTAACAACAATGAGTCTGGTTTGTTGTTTGACGGAAGGGGTGGAGTCTGTCGGGTTGCAGAGGACATGAAGTCCGCCTTCCACATGGTACTTCCTCCATCAAATTTAGAAATGGCTGCTGGCCCAGCGAGCACCTCTGGACCTTGAAAGGTGAACGGCCGGCTGCGGCTTTGACATTATTGTTTTTACCTGTCCTTCGACCGCAGGTTTTTTCTGGTGGGGGGGTGACAGAAAACAATAACACAGCAGCGCTTGCTCTAAATAAAGCCGCGGTGTGATGGCTTTGCTCCAACGCCTCCTGCGCCGTTGGACCGTCAGAGTATGGTTTGCAGTTGAAGCTCCGCTGAGAGGAAACGTGCAGTCCACTCGACTCTAAATGAGGCAGGTGAACCGAGGGTTTGGCCGAGAGGGCTCCCTGCCGTGTTTGCGATTGAATTCTGTGTCTGCCAAACTCTAAATCAGCCCTTATGTTTCTAACGCACGGCCAGAGTGCCAACATTCCCAGAGAAATATCACTGCCTTGTGTACTTACCTGCAGCTCATTTAAGACCAGAATTAGGTTACTCGGCTACTATTTCGATTGCCAGAGAAGCTCTGAGTGTTTGCTCTAAGACATAACACTAAAGGCAGAATGGCTCATCTGGAGTGAGTATGTGAATTATTGGGTAATTCAGTGTGATTACGCTACATTGAATTACGCGAGTTAAGCCCACCCTTAGATTACACTCTAAGGACGATTACGCTACATTGAATTACGTGAGTTACGCCTAACCCTTAGATTACACTCTAAGGACGATTACGCTACATTGAATTACGCGAGTTACGCCCACCCTTAGATTACACTCCAAGGACGATTACGCTACATTGAATTACGCGAGTTACGCCCACCCTTAGATTACACTCCAAGGACGATTACGCTACATTGAATTACGCAAGTTACGCCCACCCTTAGATTACACTCCAAGGACGATTACGCTACATTGAATTACGCGAGTTACGCCCACCCTTAGATTACACTCCAAGGACGATTACGCTACATTGAATTACGCGAGTTACGCCCACCCTTAGATTACACTCCAAGGACGCCGCCGTTTTTCAACATTACTATTTTTAGTTCCCCCTCTCAGACAGCTTTCAGCTGCCTGTAGGCAGAGGCCTATCGAGGACACCAGCGCTTTAAGTGGAATGAAAAGATGGTAGCGGGTTCTCTGAAAAGGGTGTGTAATTAAGGGTGCAGCCTAAAACATGTGAACTACAAGCCTGTGCTTTACATATCATGCTGCCTGCCAGCTTCTAGGCGCCTCTTTGTGAGTTTCTGCGTTTGCATCCAATCACAGAGCAGCAAACATATGCCCAGAACAATGCAGAGCTTTTGGCTTTGTGAGTGTTTGTTACCAGTTTGATATCAATGAGTATCCACTATGATTTTGTTGCAAATGAGATCCGACAGTTAGAAATGGCACACATGTGACATCACTATGTGCACACTGGAGAGAGGCCAAGAATTGGATGAGCATGTAATATGAACCCTTTCAAGTAAGTCTGGGCGGTGAACTCCACTCAGAACTGATATGTAGATTCTAGGGATGTATGACATTACAACGCATGCTTTTACATCTCATGCTTTTACAACGCGGTTTTTACAACGCATACCATTACAACGCATAGTGCTTTTAGGCGCTGGATAGTGAATTGTTTAATTTACTATTCCAACTCCAGTCCCCGTGGATAGTAGGGAAGGTGTTGGATAGTACATTAAACACATTCCCTATCCCAGAGCGCCCCCCAGCGCAATGCGTTGTAATGGTTTGCATTGGAAAAGTTGCGTCGTAAAGGCACTGCGTGGTAAAAGTTGCGTTGTAAAGGTTGTTTACCAGATTCTAGATTACAGTAAAACATTGAATTTAAGCAAAAACTTTACAAACGTTACCAAATCAAAGCATTTACCTATGTGGAATATGCAATGTATAGACCGTAAGATGCGGCTAGAACCATTTGCAAGGCCAATAGTTCCCAAAGGTGAGACCTGTTGGTTTTGTCAATGCTTGGTTGAAGAATGCTGTCCTTTTTAGGGTGCGCATATTATCACCTGCTCTTGTCACGTGACTCTGTGGTACCCTATGGGGGCGCAGATCAGAGGTGTGATCTTGTGCAGTAGGAGTGGCAGTACAAACGTTTACATCTCTCGAAGGGGTCTGGGCGCTCAGCCGTAGGAAGGAGTAACAGCCGCGGATGACGTCCAGCTCGTTCTGAGACATGTGACGACAGAACTCGCAGGATATTTATAAAGATATACTGCAGCCGCATGGGACTCAGCAATGGTTCCGATAACAGACTCTTTGATTTCTTCGATTGTGCTGGCTTAGGAAAGGCAGAAGGTTGATCAGGTCACGCTGTATAAAGTTGTGTGCAGCAGGTGAAGTAACCCACTGAGCTATCTCGGCTGACTGTCAGATCCTGCCATTAGTTGTTTTATGCTATGTCACTGCCTGGACACCTGTCACCACAAAAGACAACGCAAAGACCATGAGGAGCATACATTCAGCAGCTCCCACCGACCCCTGCCTGCCGCACATCTTCCACAGAACTGCCTCCGACAAAGCACCTAAACTATGATGTAAAATCACTGCACCCTCGAAACAGGCACATTCCCTGATGATTAGAAATGTGCAGAAGTCAAACCCCTCCTCAAGTAGCCCTCCGCAGACCTGACGGACTTCAAGAACTACAGACCCATCTCTCTCTTCCCCTTCGCCACCAAAGTCACTGAGAAGATCGTCAACAACCTGCTCACGAACTTCATAGAATCCAACTCGATCCTCGACTCTTCCCAAATCGGGTTCCGCAGCACCACACCACTGAGACCGCCCCCCTAGCCGCCATGAATGACATCCGCACTCTACTTGACCAAGGCCACACGGCAGCCCTCATCCTACTAGACCTCTAAGCAGCCTTCGGCACCGTCCCCCACCGCACACTAGCCGCCAGACTCCATGACGCCGGCATACAGGGAACGGCCATAAACTGGCTCTGCTCCTTCTACACTGGCCGAACTCAAAGAATAAGACTCCTGTCCTTCCTCTCCGAACCCACAGAGATCAGCTGCGGAGTACCCCAAGGATCCTCACTCAGCCCACGCTTTTCAACATCTACATGGCTCCCCTCGCAGCCATCGTCAGAAAACCCAGACTCAGCATAGTATACTATGCTAACGATACCCCGCTCATCCTCTCCCTCACCAAGGAACCGGACATCACCAGACAGTTTCCAAGAAGGAATGAAGGACATCGCATTCTGGATGAGCATCAGCTGCCTGAAGCTCATCTCGGAAAAAACTGAAGTCCTCGTCCTCGGATCCACCACCTCCACATGGGACAACACCTGGTGGCCACTGTCCTCGGCAACCCCCCTCTCCCACACACCACACCTGCAACCTCGGCATCATACTCGACTCCTCCCTCACCATGAACAGACAGATCAATGATGTATCTTTCACGTGCTTCAATACCCTCCGCATTCTCCGCAAAACCTTCAAATGGATCCCCCCAAATCCAGAAAGACCGTCACCCATGCACTCATAACCAGCAGACTGGGCTACGGGAACACCCCCTATGCCGGAATCAACAAGTCTCTACTCCTCAAACTCTAGACCATCCAGAACGCCGCAGCCAGACTCATTCTCACATCCCAGTACAAGACCACATCACCCAGCACCTACGAGACCTCCACTGGCTCCCCGTTGAAAAGAGAGTGACTTTCAAGCTGCTCACTCACGCCTACAAATCCCTCCACAACACCGGACCCCAATACCTCAATGAAAGACTCTCTTTCTACGCACCCAAGAGAAACCTCCGTTACACCGACCTTGCCCTGGCCAAAATCCCTCGCATCCGCAGAGCCAGAATGGGGAAAAGAGCCTTCTCCTACATCCCGGCCAAGACCTGGAATGAATTCCTCCTCAGCATCAGATGATTCCCAACACTGCAAACATTCAGGAAAAGCCTCAAGACCTGGCTCTTCTGGTGAGACGGAGCTGCTCGAACCCTCCCCCCCCCACTTTTACTGGGTTTTACTGCTCATCGCATTTGCACCAGGGTCCATGGTCCCCTTGTTGTGCTAATGAAGGTAGAGGGTGTGGAGGAGGGAGAGGGGAAACATCCTATTTGCATAAGACAACTGAAGGGGAGAAGGAGGCGTGGGGTATCAGCGGCTGATAACACCACATTTGTTCCCGGGGCAGTGGGTATCTGTGGGTCCAGTCTCACTCTGGCACCTTCAGGGTACCCAGAGGGCCCACCCAGGGCGTGTCTGGATGTAGTCTCATGACCTTGACAATCTGTGCCAGGGTGTGAACCCCGTTTGAAAAGGGTTTCTCACAGGCGAAGAGAACACACAATGGCAAAGCCAAACGGTCTCACCCATGGGTGAGCTATTAGCTTTACCAATTGGATGGGGGTGGGTGGGAGCAGGGGCATAGGAGTCATTACATTTCTGGGGGAACAGGGTAAGCATCGAAAACCCAATACAAACTGCCAGTGGGCTTCACCCCGCTGGCTCCCATAAACCTATACAATCAGTTTTGAAGTGAAATAGTGATATTAAGTAAGTTCTTTATATAAAGTTCAGAAGCTGTTTTATCAAAAACCCCTAATGAAGGGTACCTCAGGGGGGGGGGGTCAAGGCATCCACTGCCAAAGGAATCACGTTTTGAATTTCTGCAGTATCTTCTTTTCATCCTTTGAAGGTTGATAACATGAGGGCTACTTGGTTGGTTTAATTTTAACCCCTGTAACTTTCTGAATGATTAGTCTTAGAGAACATGGCTAGAAGCACTTCATAAGCAGAGGCAGTACTCTTTTTTGTGTTTTATATAGCGAGAACTCAACCCAAACATATTGGAGACCTATACATGAGCAATAGTTACATTATGCAAGATCACTTTTCTTTTCGAGACATGCTGTATTCAGGATATGTGCATATAGCTCTGCCTACTTACCGCCCATCTTTTTAATTGGCTCCTGTCCCTGTCCTTTGTAAATGGTGGCTTTTCATTGCTCATTAGGCTTTAGAGTTTCTCCTTAGTACCACCTTGTTTCTTCTTGTAAACTCCCATGAGGACATCTGCTAGTACATGTGTTGTTACTCCCTAGTTTTTAATTACACCCTCAAAGACCCACTTTCTTAACCGCATGCGCGCTGCGGCTTTTCCCGCTGTACGCAGCGTTTTTTAAAAACACGTGTTACATGACGAGCTTAGCTCGTCAGCAGCGCGCGAGCGGCGCAACTCATGACGAGCTGAGCTCGTCATCAGCGTCGAATTGGTTAAAGGTCTTCAGACAGGACACTCACTTAGTCCTAAACATGGCTGGAAGTGGTTACTTTACTCACTAACACATCTCACATTTATATTAGACCTTCTATAAATTTCCCTTCATCTGCTCCACATAGAGTACAACCTAATCCGGAATTAATAGAGTAATCATTTTGTTACATTTCAAAGCTACTAATCGTATATATTGAATGTACTGTGGTACTGTCTTGCATGCAATGCATTATGGGTAGGGTAGATTTACCATATTTTCAAAGTTTACGTTATGTTATTAAATGTTATGTTATTAAAAATGTATAGAGCGCACGCACACCCAGAGGTTTCATGGCGCTGAATCTAGCAGGTACCGGGCTTACACGGATTATACATAGCCTTGGCTGTAGTCCCTAGATACAGGCTTTGCCGTATGGGGGGACGTTCCTTTGGTGTAAAAGCGGCATCAGCCTGGAACTCTCTCCCGGTGGAAATTCGCCTGCTGGAGGATCTCATGGCTTTTCGGAAAGCCTTGAAAACATTCCTGTTCTAGTTCTCTTCCTTAGCCCCAGCCCGTTTAAAGTACTTTTAAATTAGAATGGTCCTTCCTGGTTTCCCTTCTTGCTGTGTTTTGTTCCTTTTATGCACTTCCTTGTCAAATGCGCCAGGACGCTCCTTAGCTGGAGTAGCTGTGCGCACAATAAAAAGCAATAACATAACATAACATAACCTGTGTGAATAGCCACGTTTTAAGCAGCTTCCTAAAGTGTAGTAGATTATTGCAAGACCGTATCTCCAGAGGGAGGGAGTTCCAAAGCTTGGGGGCAAGGGTCGCAAACCTGCGTCCGCCTTGGCGATGTAGCCTGAAGGATGGTATGGCCAGTAGATGTAGGCTGGCAGAACGGAGGATGCGAGATGGGATGTACCGGGGTAGGAGGATATTGTTTAACGGGGCGCTCCGTCCATGGATGGACTTAAAAATAATGCAGGCCGTTTTGAAAATGACCCGCTGGGGAATTGGGAGCCAATGGAGTTTTTTTAACAATGGACTGGCAGACTGCCAGTGCGGTTGTTGATGGATGAGTCTAGCCACTTTATTTTGGACCAATTGAAGGCGTTTGCCAAGCAAAAGTGGGAGGCCTAGATAAATAGAGTTGGCATAGTCCAAGTGCGACAATAACAACGCCATCACCGCCTGAACCAGGGCCGAGTAGGTGAGTATCCGGCTGATTTTCCTGATTTTACGAAGCTGGAAAAAGCAGGAAGATACCACCGTGCCCACCTGAGTTTTAAGGGAGAGATCACCATCAATGATCACTCCCAAGCTTCTTGCCGACAAGGTGGGTATAGGAGGGGGGCCGAGTTCTGGAGGCCAATAAAGCGAGCCCCAGAGTGTTTGGCTCTTGCCTTTGAGGACTAGCTCGGTCTTCTCGGGGTTTAATTTCAGGTGGTTGAGGTCCATCCATTGGTGAATGTGAAGCAAGGTATTCTGAAACTCGCAGATGGATTCTGTGGAGTTGTTGTTTATGTGCTCACTAGGGACCTCTAGGAGCAGCTTGCGGTACTGCACCTACACAGCTCATATTTACATTAGACCTTCTATAAATTTCCCTTCACCAGTTCCACATAGAGTATAACTTAATTAAGAATTAATATAATAATTGTTTTGTCACATTTCAAAGTTATCTCCTCGCTCAGCCCAACACTCTTCAACGTCTACATGAGCCCCCTCGCAGCCATCGCACGCCAGCACAACCTCAACATCATCACCTACGCCGACGACACCCAGCTGATCCTCTCCCTCACCAACGACCCCGCCACAGCCAGAGCCAACCTGCACGAAGGGATGACAGACGTAGCCGAATGGATGTTGAACAGCCGCCTGAAACTGAACTCGGACAAGACGGAAGTCCTCATCCTGGGATCATCACCCTCCGCCTGGGACGACTCCTGGTGGCCCCCCGCCCTAGGCAGTGCACCCAAACCAACAGACCACGCACGCAACCTGGGCTTCATCCTGGACTCCTCCCTCTCCATGACCAGACAAGTCAACGCTGTCTCCTCCTCGTGCTTCAACATCCTGCGCATGCTACGTAAGATCTTCCGATGGATCCCCACCGAGACAAGGCAGACGGTCACCCAGGCCCTCGTCACCAGCCGTCTGGACTACGGCAACTCCCTCTACGCCGGAACCACCGCCAAGCTCCAGAAGAAACTACAGCGGATCCAGAACACCTCAGCACGACTCATCCTGGACATCCCCCGCCGCAGCCACATCTCCGGACACCTGAGAGACCTGCACTGGCTCCCGGTCAACAAAAGAATCACCTTCCGGCTCCTCACCCACGCACACAAAGCCCTACACAACCAAGGCCCAGGATACCTCAACAGCCGCCTCAACTTCTACGCTCCCAAACGCCAGCTTCGATCGACCGGCCACGCCCTCGCCACCGTCCCCCGCATCCGAAGAGCCACCACAGGAGGAAGGTCCTTCTCCTACCTGGCCGCCAAGACTTGGAACTCCCTTCCGACCCACCTCCGCCTGACCCAGGACCACCTCGCCTTCAGGAAGCAGCTCAAGACCTGGCTGTTCGAGCAGTAGCGGACCCCCCCCCCCCCCGCGCCTTGAGACCCTCCGGGTGAGTAGTGCGCTATATAAATGCTTTGATTGATTGATTGATTATATATTGAATGTACTGCGGTACTGTCTTGCATGCAATGCATTATGGGAATACAATATGTGACCAAAAGTTTGATGCTCAGTAGGGACCTCTAGGCGCAGCGTGTGGTACTGCATCTACACATCTATATTAGACCTTCTATAAATTTCCCTTCCTAAACTCCACATAGAGTACAACCTAATCAAGAATTAATATAATAATTCTTATGTCACATTTCAAAGCTACTAATTGTATATATTGAATGTACTGTGGTACTGTCTTGCATGCAATGCATTATGGGAATACAATATGTGACCAAAAGTTTGTGCTTCTCACTAGGGACCTCTGGGAGCAGCTTGCGGTACTGCACCTACCACATCTCACATTCATATTAGACATTCTATAAATGTTCCTTCATCAGCTCCACATAAAGTACAACCTAACCGAATCTGGAATTAATATAATTCTTTTGTCACATTTCAAAGCTACTAATTGTATACAATCAATCAATCAATCAATCAATCAAAGCATTTATATAGCGCACTACTCACCCGGAGGGTCTCAAGGCGCTGGGGAGAGGGGGTCCGCTACTGCTCGAACAGCCAGGTCTTGAGCTGCTTCCTGAAGGTGAGGTGGTCCTGGGTCAGGCGGAGGTGGGTCGGAAGGGAGTTCCAAGTCTTGGCGGCCAGGTAGGAGAAGGACCTTCCTCCTGTGGTGGCTCTTCGGATGCGAGGGACGGCGGCGAGGGCGTGGCTGGTCGATCGAAGCTGGCGTTTGGGAGCGTAGAAGTTGAGGCGGCTGTTGAGGTTTCCTGGGCCTTGGTTGTGTAGGGCTTTGTGTGCGTGGGTGAGGAGCCGGAAGGTGATTCTTTTGTTGATCGGGAGCCAGTGTAGGTCTCTCAGGTGTCCGGAGATGTGGCTGCGGCGGGGGATGTCCAGGATGAGTCGTGCTGAGGTGTTCTGGATCCGCTGGAGTTTCTTCTGGAGCTTGGCGGTGGTTCCGGCGTAGAGGGAGTTGCCGTAGTCCAGACGGCTGGTGACGAGGGCCTGGGTGACCGTCTTCCTGGTCTCGATGGGGATCCATCGGAAGATCTTACGTAGCATGCGCAGGATGTTGAAGCACGACGAGGAGACGGCGTTGACTTGTCTGGTCATGGAGAGGGAGGAGTCCAGGATGAAGCCCAGGTGGGTGCGTGGTCTGTGGGTTTGGGTGCGCTGCCCAGGGCGGGGGGCCACCAGGAGTCGTCCCAGGCGGCGGGTGATGATCCCAGGATGATGACTTCCGTCTTGTCCGAGTTCAGTTTCAGGCGGCTGTTCGTCATCCATTTGGCTATGTCTGTCATCCCTTCGTGCACGTTGGTTCTGGCGGTGGCGGGGTCGTTGGTGAGGGAGAGGATCAGCTGGGTGTCGTCGGCGTAGGAGATGATGTTGAGGTTGTGCTGGCGTGCGATGGCTGCGAGGGGGCTCATGTAGACGTTGAAGAGTGTTGGGCTGAGCGAGGAGCCTTGAGGAACGCCGCAGATGACTTCGGTGGCCTCCGATCTGAACGGGGGGAGGCGGGCTCTCTGTGTCCTTCCGGCAAGGAAGGAGATGATCCACTCCAGTGCCTTCTCCTGGATTCCGACGTTGCTGAGGCGCTGTACTAGGGTACGGTGGCAGACAGTGTCGAAGGCCGCGGAGAGGTCCAGGAGGATGAGGGCCGCTGTTTCTCCGTTGTCGAGCAGGGCTCGGATGTCATCGGTAGCTGCGATCAGGGCGGTCTCTGTGCTGTGGTTGGCCCGGAAGCCAGACTGCGAGAGGTCGAGGGAACCGTTCGTCTCGAGGAAGGCGGCCAGTTGCTTGTTGACAGTCTTCTCGATGACTTTAGCCGGAAACGGAAGCAGCGATATGGGGCGGTAGTTCTTGAGGTCGGTGGGGTCGGCTGATGGTTTCTTAAGTAGAGCGCTGAGTTCGGCGTGCTTCCAGCTCTCCGGGAAGGTCGCGGTGTCGAAGGAGGTGTTGATGATGTCCTGCAGGTGGGGTGCGATGACAGCGTTGGCCTTGTTGAAGACGTGGTGAGGGCAGGGGTCTGTCGGAGATCAGGAGTGGATGGAGTTCATCGTGTGGACGGTGTCTTCGGTGCTGATAGGGGTCCAGGCGTGGAGGGTGGTTGTGGGGGGCGGTGGTTCGGTCGTGGTGTGTGTCGGTTGAGTGCTGAAGCTGTTGTGTATGTCCGCGATCTTGTTGTGGAAGTAGGAGACGAGGGAGTTGCAGAGGTCTTGCGAAGAGGTGATGTCGTTGTTTCCGGCGTTGGGGTTGGAGAGCTCTTTCACGATGTTGAAGAGTTCCTTGCTGTTGTGTGCGTTGTTGTCCAGTCGTTCCTTGAATGCGGTTTTCTTGGTGGCGTGGATCAGTTGGTGGTGTTTTCGGGTAGCGAGCTTGAGGGTAGTCATGTTGTCTGGTGTTGGGTTTCTGCGCCAGGTGTTCTCGAGTGCTCTGCAGTTCTTCTTGGAGCTCTTGAGTTCGTCGTTAAACCATGGGGCTTTCTTGCTGCCGGGTCTGCTGGGTGGGGTCTTCAGAGGGGCGAGGTCGTCTGCACAGTCGCTGATCCATTTCGTGAGGTTGGTGGCCGCTTGGCTGGGGTTTGTTGTGCTGATGGGAGGGTTCTTGCTCAGGGAAGTCGCGAGCTGGTCGGCTGTGATCTTGTTCCAGCTTCGGCGGGGAACCTGTTGCTGGTGATGGTGGAACGTGGTCCTTCTGAAGCTGAAGTGGACGCAGCTGTGGTCCGTCCAGTGGAGTCCCGTGGCATGGCTGAAGGCGATGTCTTTGCTGGAAGAGAAGACCGGGTCGAGAGTGTGTCCGGCGTAGTGGGTGGGGGTGTTGACCAGCTGCTTGAGTCCGAGGTTGGCGAGGTTGTCCAGCAGGGTGGTGGTGTTGCGGTCGTTGTTGTTCTCCAGGTGGAAGTTGAGGTCCCCGAGGAGGATGTAGTCGGCGGAGGGGAGGGCGTGTGGGCTGATGAAGTCGGGGATGTCTTCGCTGAATTGTGTGCGTGGTCCCGGGGGTCTGTAGATGAGGTTGCCTCTGAGGGTGGTCTTGGGGTTGACGTGGATCTGGAAGTGCAGGTGTTCGGTGGGTGCGAGGGTATCGTCGGTGTCGGTCGTGATGCGGATGGTGCTCCTGTGGATGATGGCGATGCCTCCTCCTGTCTGGTTGACGCGGTCTCTCCGGATGATCTTGTAGCCGTCCGGGATGGCGATGGCGATGGCGATGTCGGGCGCTGAGGAGGCGTTCATCCAGGTTTCCGTGAGGAAGGTGACGTCTGGGGCTGTGGTGTCGAGCAGGTTCCAGAGCTCGACGGCGTGTCTGTGGACGGAGCGGGTGTTGAGCAGGATGCACTTCAGGTGGGTGGTGCTGGAGTTCGGCTTGGTGGGTGCTGGTGTAGCGTGGGTCCGGTTGCAGGTGAACTTGCAGGAGTGGCAGCTGAAGGGTCTGTGGGTGCGTCTCGGTGTGGCTCGGTAGCAGCCCGGGGTTCGGCCGGTGTTGAGTGCATTGAGTTCGGTGGCGTCGTAGGTCCGTCGGGTCGGCTTCCGTCGGTGGGGGCCAGGGGTCCTGGCGCTGGGCGCGGTCCAGGCGCAGACGGGCTTACCTTTGGCGCATCTTCGGCGCTCAATCGGTGCTCCCGCTGCGCGCGGTCGCTCTGGGGGCGTCATAAGTGAGGAGCCGGGAGGGCGGGTCAGCTGGGTGGCGGGAGCGGGGCGGCCAATGGCCAGTAGGGGGGCGGCGACGCCGGTGGGCAGTGGCGGGAAGGTCCGAGGGCGGCTCAGCGGTGGCTGGGTCGTCCGGCGGCTCGAGGGAGCGCACAGGTGGGGGGGGCAGCAGAAGGGGTACAGAGGAAAAAGGGGAGACCAGTGGGAAAAAACGAGGGGAGACAAGAATAAAAACAGGGGGAGAGCAGGAGAAAATACAAGTGGAGGCAAGTTAAACTAAACGGGGGGAACAGGAGAAAATCCGAGGGGAGAAAGTGACCAGTACAATGCAGCAGGCGAACAAAACAGAGGGGAGGACAGGCACGCTGCAGCAGGCAAACCGCGGCAAAATGGAGGTGGTAGAAGGCAGGGCGCAGCACTCAGCAGGGCAGGGTCCTGGCCACAGCGGGCAGGAGCAGCGGAAGTGGGGCGACCTCGCCTGGTGCAGGCTCGAGCGGTCGGACATAGCTATTTGAATGTTCTTGTGGTACTGTCTTGCATGCAATGCATTATGGGTTGGGTGGATTTACCATATCTTCAAAGTTTATGATGCTCACTAGGGACCTCTAGAGACAGCTTGTGCTACTGCACCTAGACAAGCAGTGCTGGTGCCTTGCTCGCTAGGGACCTCTAGAGACAGCTTGTGCTACTGCACCTAGACAAGCAGTGCTGGTGCCTTGCTCGCTAGGGACATCTAGGCACAGCTTGTGGTACTGCACCTTTTATTTATGTTTTAACCCCTTCGATGCTGATGACGGCCCCCAGCCGTCATGCATCACGGGCTCGTGTGCTGATGACGGCTGGGGGCCGTCATAACCCCGCCCGTTCGCGATTCTGCCGCACAGGCACAGAATTGCGGCCGCGCCCATGGGGTTAGAACCCAAAACATAAATAAAAGGCATTGTCATTTACAATGCCAATAGCACAAACTCGGGTGAATGTGAGACCTATTGCATTGCAAATGCTTGTTCTTTTTAGGCACGTGATGATTTAGTGATACCAAGACTCAACCCTGATTCTCCAGTCCAAAGTCGGCCTCTCTGGCCGCAATGCCACATCCTCTTCCTCAGATAAAATACTATGAAATGTATTTTGAGAAGCGGGTAGCTCTCCTAACTGGATTTATGGTCAGACGAATACATCTACCTCTCCTGACTGCACGCTGATAATCCAAATGTATTATGTCAAAGTGCTCTGAAGTGGTTGAAAAGGCTTGTTGGATGCAAAACAAAAGAACTACCATATATGGCTTCAAAGCAGAGAGGCAACAGAGGTAGAGAGATCCCTCGAAAAATGTGTCTGAGCCTCACCGGAGCTGGGAGCCTTAAACCTGATATATCTCCTCCTTGCTGTGGTCTTTTTTTCTCAGACTCTGGCGTGACTAGAGAAGGCAGCACCCCATGTTGCTCACATGTCTGCTACAAACGGAGTGGGGCTGTCAGATCTGAGAACCATGAAGTGGAACAGTCTGGAAAGGGGGGGGGGGGGGGCAGTGTTTAATGCCACTATGGTGTATGTTGGGAAAGAATGGGGGTTTTTGGGTCTATCTGCTTGTTCCTTTCAAAGCTTTCTGGAGGGAAACATCCTTTACGACGCGACTTTTACCACGCAGTGCCTTTACAACGCAGGTTTTTCAACGCAAGTCATTACAACGCATTGCGCTGGGGGGCGCTCTAGGATAGGTAATAGTTTAATTTACTATCCAACACCTTCCCTACTATCCACGGGGACTGGAGTTGGAATAGTAAATTAAATTATTCACTATCCAGCGCCCCCCAACGCAAGTCGTTGTAACGGCTTGCGCTGAAAAACCTGCGTTGTAAAGGCATGCGTAGTAAAAGCATGCGTTGTAACAACATACATCCCTTTCTGGAGCAGTGGGGCTCGCCCTGGCCATGTTTGTGCCCTGCTGGGGCTGCTGAAGTGCAATGGGAGGCCCAGGGGAGGGGCCGGGTAGAAAGTGTCTGCTTTTCTCTGATTATGCAGAAATAGGATGGGGTCAAGCCCTTGGTAGTCACATCTCTCACCCTGCCTCCACAATCTATTCACGATCACCCAGGGGCATATTATCAAGGGGTTTATCTCCGCTTTTTTGGCTTTAAAAGCCAAGAAAGCGGAGATAACATTTTCTCCCTATTACCTAGCTGTCGCTAACACCAGTTAGCGACAGCTAATAGGAGATAGCGACCATCTTGGGCCCCACTTTGCATGCCAGTGATATTTATCACTAATGACATGCAAAGTCGGCGTGCCAAGATGTTAGCGACTGGAAACAGTCGCTAACATCGCTATCTCCTATTACCAACTTTTGGAGATATTCGCGCTAAGCGCAAATATCTCCTAAAGCTAACACCTGCCCTGAGCAGTTCTTAGCCATGTTATCCAATGGGAGGTGGATAACATGGCTAAGAGCATTAGCTCGGTAATGCATGAATATCGCTGACTTTTCAGCGATATTCATGCATTGCGGCCGTTTTTTATCGCATTTGCGATAAACCTTGGTAATACCAAGGTTTATCTGCGATAAAAATCGCCGATGTGCGGCGATAATTTTTGTCTCTAAACAAGTTAGAGACAAAAATTATCGCTAGTTGTTGGTAATATACCCCCCAGTTTTTATATGCATCGGATAACCCAGCGTCTGACCCCGACCCTGGCTGGAGCAGGACTGGCAGAAGTAGCGTTTCAAGGCTCTAATGGCACTGAGAAGTACAGCCAAAGTGCGCAGGAGATTCCCATGAAACGTGTCCCCGTGTACCCCTCACTCTAAAATGTGGGAGGATAAATCACTTCCTACGCCCAAGGGTGAGAGGGGTTAACAGGAGGGCGGGTTTTAGTCAATGTGTGGTTAATAGTGGATGGCACCCAAAGAAGTGAACAAGAAAAAATAAGCTTTTCTGTGTTTTCTGTGCAACCTTGGCTCTAAATTCTCCGAATAAATACAACCAGCTCCTGATGAAGGACAGAGTCAGAAACATCCGGATTTAGTGTGATCTGCACGGGCTCTGAGGGCATTCAACCCAACTCTGGAATGAAAACAGAGGCTGCTTTTTGAACGAGGTCTGTCGTCCACTGCAGGACAACAGAAGTCTCAGACAACGTGCTCTGAGTCTGTCCTCTGGGCGGGAAGAGAGGGAGGAAGAAAGACTGCTTTGCTGTAAACACAATCCAACTATACAACATCATGATTGTGCTTTCCTCCCATTGGTCAGCGCATCTCCGACGTGACGCAATCCAGACGGCTGCAGCTACTCACTCAAACAGCACTGTTGAATGTATGGCCCTGTCAGGGTAAACTCTGCTGTTCCAAGAAAATACACGGAGTTTCCGAGCTTCACAGACAACACACAAACACAGAATGCAAATAAATATTTAAAATAGCTTTAAAAAGCCAAAGCAAGCTGCAAACCGGATGAAAAGAAATAGCTTTAAATAGCCGTGCAGATGCGTGGAGAAATACAGCTTTACAAAGGACACAGGAACACAGAAAGGAAATAAATAATTGAATGCAGAAAGCAAATAAAACCAACACACTGCAAATAGAAAGGAAAGAAATGTTAAAAAAGATAGCTTTAAAACGCCAATGCACACCGCCTTGCAGTTGCATAGAGAAAGCATAGGGGCACATGCATCATTGTAAATTACATTCGCAAATGGTGCGAATTGCAAAATTCGTCCGTTTGCGAATGCAATTTCAACTTTTGGGATGCATCATCATTTTTGTACTTTTCGCAATTTAAGAAATCGCAAAATTGTGATTTCTTAAATTGCAAATGCATTTAAGGAATCTCAAATTGAGATTCCTCAAATGCAATGCATGAAACTTAAAAAAATTAGCGATTTAGCTAATAAGGGGAGCAAATTACCATGAAGTTGACCTTCATGGTAATTTGCGAAAACTTTGAAAAATGCACTAAAGTGCATTTTTCAAAGTTCCATTTTACACACACACACATGCCCTTGGGGCATGTGTGTGTGCAAGATGTACTCATATGCAGATTTCAGGGGTGCAACAGGGTGTCCTTTGGACACCCCTGCACCCTTGAAATTGCATTCTCAATTTGCGATTCTCTAATGGAGAATCGCAAATTGAGAATGTCTTCCCATTCATTCCTATGGGCCTCTAGGCCCATAGGAATGAATGGGGAGGTATTCCTTAATTGCGACTCGCAATTAGAGAATCGTAAGTATGGAATTTTAAGAAATCGCTATTTTTTTTGTGATTTCTTGATGCATTACAGTTTGCAATTCCTTAATTGCGATTCCTTATTTTTCGCAATTAAGGAATCGCAAAAAGCAATATTGATGCATGTGCCCCATAGCTTCCAGAAACGTTCACATAAGGCAAAGAAAAAATAGTGCCGAAAAAAGAACCTACAACCTAAAAAGGATAAGGCTGCAAGTCATTGGCCATGCTCAGTGGGAGGGAACAACACACGAAAAGGAGGGACATTTACAAGGGAATGACCACATACAAGCAAGGATTTGTGACTGACTCTCGGAATAGCAAGTAACCTGCTTTTGCAATGCAACAGGTCTAGCATTTGTTAGAGTTAGAGCTATTGGTGGTGTACATTACATTGTCTTTTACCCTTGTGTTTTGTTTTGGAGTGGATGTATGTGGTGTGAAGTGGAATTATGTGGGTTGAATTAGTATTATTAGTTGTGGAATTGTGTCTGTGGAATTATGTGGCATGGAGTGCAGTGGAATTATGGTGACAGTACGTATGTGAGATCGAATGCCCTGGAATTATGTGGAGTGGGAGTGTGCGGCATGGGGTGTAATTATGTGGAGTGGTATTTTGTGTTGTGGAGTGGTATGTAGTGGAGTTTAATTATGTGGTGTGCTGTTGAATTTTGTGGCATGATTTGGAATCCTGTGGTATGGATTGAATGCGTGCGGTGTGTTGTGAAATCACGTTGTTGAGTTGAATGATGTGGTTAGGTGTAGAATTATGTGGTGTGGATTTGAAATGTGTGGATTTGAATTGTGGGCCATGAAACAGTGCGGCTTTGGGTGGAATTATGTGGCCTGGTCTGGAGTATCTACGTGGATTATCGCTATGTGACAGTGGTTGAAAGTGTGGTGTGTTTATGTGGTATTGAGTAGACTGTATTTATGTGGAGTTGAATCATGTTGCGTGTACTGGTATGGTGTTGTGTTATTTATTTTATTCTATAACCTTATGTTAGGTTAGGTGATGTCACGCTGTGTTATTGAAGCCAGTTTGTTTTTGGTTCAGAAAAACAAAATCATTGTATTTACATCTGCGTTTTCTTTAAATTCATCACACCCGCCAGATAATAAGCACCATCAGCCACTGACTTTGCCAGGAATTATGGGGCATATTACCAACAACTAGCGATGATTATCGCTATGTTGGCTTAGCGGCAATAATTTTATCGCCGTGTTGCGGCGATTTTTATCGCTTAGGAGCCTTGCTATTATCAAGGTTTATCTCCTAAGCGATAAAAATCGGCCGAAATGCATGAATATCGCTGTAAAGTCAGCGATATTCATGCATTACCGAGCGAATGCTCTTAGCCATGTTATCCACCTCCCATTGGATAACATGGCTAAGTACTGTTCCGGGGCAGGTGTTAGCTTTTGGAGATATTCGCGCTTAGCGCGAATATCTCCAAAAGTTGGTAATAGGAGATAGCGATGTTAGCGACTGTTTCCAGTCGCTAACATCTTGGCACGCCCACTTTGCATGTCATTAGTGATAAATATCTCTGACATGCAAAGCGGGTCCCAAGATGGTCGCTATCTCCTACTAGCTGTCGCTAACTGGTGTTAGCGACAGCTAGGTAATAGGGAGATAATTTTAAAGCCAAAAAAGCGGAGATAAATCCCTTGATAATATGCCCCTTAAATTTTAAACTTGGTGGGCGTGGCTAAAATGGACTGTTTCATATAGCTAGTGTGCCAACATACATTGCCATTAGCAGTGTCCCTCAAATGTACTATATTTTACTATAATAACCAGCGCAATATGTTTAGCAACATCTGTCATATCTGAACGTAGTCTATCCTTTAAATAAAAATGCCTTCAGCCGCAAGAAACATTACAACTCATGAAATCATCTGCCATCATTAACATCTCGGAAAAAGTATTAACAAGAGCTGAACAAGAAGTTCTAGAAATGGGTCTTCCCTTTGTACCGGGGGTCGCCATGGATTTTACCAAAATCAAACTGGAGGTCACGGAATTTTTCCGCAAAGTCCGTTTGCGATGGTTCTTCAAGGAGTCCAGTGATCAACTCCATTCAGAAGCCTCGGGCCTGAGGAATAAGTCTACCTTTTGTCCACCGAACCATAATGTCTCCAAGAACATCATAGCTTTTGAACGCTCAGTCATGTCTGCCTTGAACTCGTTGGAGAAGAAACGTCCTTTCGTCCCCCTAAACATTACGAAAAAACACAAAGAAGCCATTCAAGAACTCAAGACGCAACAGGAAGCAGTAATAAGGCAAGCAGACAAAGGGGGCGCGGTGGTTCTCTGGTCTAAAAATTTATATCGAACTGAAGGTCGGAATCACGTGTACAACCAGGAGTGGTACCAACGGATCACGCATGATCCCACTGCACAGATCCAGGACGAAATTGGAAGATTGGTCAACACTGCCAGAGAAGCAGGGATACTTGGACCAAAAGAATCTGAATATCTTGTGAAGCGTTATCCACGGACTCCCCATTTGTACTTTCTCCCGAAAGTACATGAGGACCCCTTGACACCTCCAGGACGCCCGATAGTGTCCGGGTGTGACTCTGTGTTTGAACCCATCTCCAAATTCGTGGATGTGTTCTTGAAACCCCTTGTGGTTCAGGTACCATCCTACCTCAGAGACACCATGGATTTTATAAACAAGGTGGAAGGGCTGCCATTTGATTCCTCATGCCAATTGCTAGCTACCATGGACGTGTCATCTCTGTATACACAGATACCACAGCAAGATGGCCTGGACGTTATGGAATTATACCTGGAGAACCGACCACGTCCACACAGGGTACCGACTGAACTCATCATCTCTTTCGCAACTTTGGCTTTGAAGAAGAACTTCTTCACCTTTGAGGACGAGATGTTCCTACAGATCAAAGGCTCGGCAATGGGCTGTCCATTTGCCCCTGAGATGGCTATTCTGTTCATGGGCCAATTCGAAGAGAAATATGTTTTGAACAACAACCCATACAGAGGTCATATCGCCCAATGGCTCCGTTTCATAGACGACGTGTGGTGTGTGTGGAACGGGACGCCGGCACAACTTGAGGAGTTCCACGTGTGGTTGAACGATAGGAGTCCAGATATAAAATTCAGCCTGACGCACAATGAGAAGTCCTTACCATTTCTTGATGTCGAGATATCTGTGAGAAATGATGTGCTCACATGCTCACTTTACCAGAAGAAAACTGACAAGAATAATGCCTTGCATTATAAGAGCTACCACCCGCGGAGTTTAAGAGACAATCTGCCCTATGGACAGTATCTCCGGGTGAGACGGAACTGTTCCACCATTCAACAGTTCGAGTTACATGGACAAGGACTGACTACGAAATTACAGGAACGTGGATACCCTCGCAAGCTCCTAAAACACTCTATGAAGAGAGCGAGATGGACACCAAGGGAACATCTTCTTGAGAAGAGACTGAGACCGACGACGGAAAGGATGGTCTGTGTGTCTACTTTTGGTCCCCATACCAATCAGCTCCAAAAAATAATCAGAAAAAGTTGGCATTTGGTGCAGGAAATAATGCCTGATATAGGCACACCTCTCTTTGCCTTAAAAAAGAACAGGAGCATTGGCCAAATGATTACATCGACCCGCCCTCCTCCAAAAAAGGATTCACAAGGTACGATTTTTGGAGCCAATCCAGTTTTGGGCCATCGGAAGTGCGGGACATGCTCGGTCTGTAACCTAACAATAGAAGGTTCCCTGTTTACAGATGGCAAAAAGTTCTGGCGACACAATGAACACACGAACTGTAAGACAAAATACACTGTGTATGCCATCCAGTGTCCGTGTAAAAAACTGTACATTGGTAAAACCACGCAGGAAGTCCGCCAAAGAATTATTCAACACCGCTCACGGATCAATAACAAGATCTTGACTGCTCCTCTTGTCTCTCATTTTTTGCAACAGAAACACTCCAGCCAGGATATAAGATGGACTGTCCTGGCGGTTATCAGGGGTGGCAGTGGAGATCCTGACCTTCGCCTTTCTCAAAAAGAGGCGTATCTTATCCTGAAGTTCGATACATCCAATTCCGGATTGAACGAGATGTCTGAAACTGTCAATTTATGATTCCGCCCTTGATGTTGTCCAGTTTGGCTGTGCTGCACTACTATAACTTTCGCTGTGTAATTATTTTCCATTTTCTACTCACGTTTTTAACAATATCCACTGAGTCGCACAAGGTCTAGTATTGAGTCACCTTGTCTTTTGAGTCATGGCAGTGTCTATGGGTGCAATGCAATTATTGCTGTTCAGAACTCTGAAATGTACAATGAATTCAGAATTTTCATGTGCTAGATGGGTATATTGGCATGTACTACTGTAGTGAAAACAACGTGTATGAGGACGTGTAGTGATATTGTGTAATATTGCTCATTTCGACTGATGAAAATGTCTTTTTTTAAAGTGGCCTTGTAAATATGCCCATGCGCGGGGAGGAATGTCGCGTTTGGATGTGTATATGTACATGCACCACGTTGGGGAAAACAAGGGATATGATGAAATAGAGTGTTATTGTGTAAATGTGGCTCATTGTATTGACCTTGTAAATATGCCCATGTGCGGGGAGGAAAGTCATGAAAATCAGTTGAGCAAGCAGTTGTATTATGAAAATGGGGTTGCTTCTGGCATGCCTCCAAGCATAATATCAGCCGAGACGCTAGTCTTTAGTTGCATCAAAACTACAGATCCCAGCATTCCTCAGGGGCATCACGGTCACTGTGAACCGGATCCAAAATACCTTCTGGTGTCCAGGCGTCCCATCTACAAATTGCACGCCTGTAGAATTATGAAATTGCGAGGCTTTGGGCAGGCTTCCTTGTATAATATCAGCCGACAGGCCAGTCTTCAGTGTTCCCAAAAACTACAGATCCCAGCATTCTTAGGGGCCCCATTCCGTTTTTTGACCACACCCCCTGTTACTGTGAACTGGATTCAAAACACCCACTGGTGTCCCGGCGCTCCACCTACAGACAGCTTGTTCCTGGGAGAGAGTGAGCAACACGGACCTTCTGTGGCTTGATTACTTCATTCAGAAAAGTAAGCATTGCTATGCGCAGCGGTTTGTAACCAGCTCCGCTGCTGCCTCTTGACCCTGGCGCTCACAAAGGGTTTCTCTCTTTTTTCAGCGGGCCAACTTTAACTGCCGGCCTGAACTGAGGCCAGTGACCGGCCGCTTCCCTCCCTGTGGTCTGCATAGCCAGGTAGGAACCTCGCGCAAGTCGTTCTTGGTGATTGGGGGGGTGTTGTGCTGTGCACCCATGCCTTGAGAGATATATATTCCATACATGATTTTGTATCACCCATCTAGACCTACACGCGCAAAATAATGTGAGCCGCCCTGATACCTGCAAGCTTCTGAAGCCTGACACCACGCCTTAAGTCCTGCTCTGCGCCTATTGCAGGTATGATTCATACATAGGACAGCCCGTTCGCCTTTCCTAGTGCGACCCTTTCAATTCCCGTGCATTAAGCACCTTTATATATGTCTTTTAGGTGTGAACACGACATACCTACGCCACGGCAACCTTTGTGCCCGCGTGCAGGTAAATACTTTCCACTTCTCATGGAGTCTGAGTAGGCATTTTACAGTACGTCAATGTACGTCTGACACCAAATTCTGTACTTTTTTGCAGAATCTGTTTCCCAGTCCCTGTCCTGAAGAGAACCTTGAATACTTAGGTTCGAAACGCGTCGACAATACCACCCTGTGGCTACAACAAAGGGTGCCGCTAGGATGTAAATCATACCACCACTCTGTATCCTAGCCTTGCAACCCTATTTAACATTACACCACAGGCTTTCGTTGACAGGCAGGCTTGTTTTTGATCTCAACCCCGCCTGTCACTTGGTTTTTTCAATCTCTAGGACTGGTTCCCGTTTGTTCGCTTATGGATTAATCTCTGCACTGTATATAATTGCAATTTATTTGAATTATTATACATTTGTGATTTTCTTTTGGTGTGTCTAACCAATCTTTTGTTTGATTCTTTGTTGTAAATTTGTAAATGTGTGCATTTGTAGATACTGTATATATGAACCTTTTGAATTGACAGTGGTTTTGTTTGTGCTTGTGTTTCAAAAAATTGCTGATAAATGTAAAAAAGAAAAATAAACTTGTTTGGAAAATTAAATCCAGTGGTCACACGGTACAGATTGACTGTGTGTCTGGTGAATTGTTTCACGAATAATCCTGTCCAGCCACCCTGTTCTGTTTTTCCTATTGTTGAGATCCGGGTTGGTCAGATGTAGGATCCAATACCTTTACTGTTTCACAGTTCAGCCAAATCTGTTACCTCAAATCCCAGAATAGACTCTGCATAGACAAGACGCAGCTGCACTGTGCATCAGAAACAGCCTCTTCTGTTTTGTAAAAATCAATTATTCAGATAGACATACAGTACAGCATCGACATTTCTGACACCACAGTTAAGGCAGAGACAGCCTCCTTGCGAAGGAATGTTTTTGGAGCAAACACTCCCTCGCTGCCGTCCAATCACAAGGGATCCCTTAATGTTCGTCTTCCGCCCTGGGATCCCAGGAGATGCAACAGTTCCAGATGTTTCCAGGGAGTAGATCTAATAATGTTATAATGTCTGACAAAATAAAAATCCATACAGGCTGCTGCCTCGCTAACAGACCACCAAAGTGTAGCGGCAAACCACCTTTACTATGGATAACTAAAGCGGAGTTTGATGGGCACAAAAACACACTGGCTCCCAGATGTCCGCATCATCGTTTACCCAAAATGTTAAATCCAGGGTGAATGCTTAGTCCAGGGTGAATGTCTGATAAATGTCAGCGCTCTGTCCATCATCTCCTTGTGTTTGCTTTGTTCGCTCTAAGTGTGGCAGGGTATGCTCAGACGTGAGTCCCTTGCTCGCTTTACCACTGGATTCAAGCAAGCCGGGCTGAAGACGGCTGCAATGCCAGAAATTGGTCCTTGGAAGCTTGTTTCCGGTCCAGAGAAGGCATGGCTTGGCAGTTCGGGCTGGACTGTTCCCATGAGGCACAGGGTCAGACTGATTTGCATATAGCCATGTCTGAACTGGGGTGGCAGAGTGAGTTAAAGAACGGTGATGGATTAAACCCAGATCTGTGACTGGGGTTGAGTGTCTGAAAAGTGTGAGTGCACCGCCCATAATCTCCTTGTGTTTGCTTAGTTATACAGGCCCCATCACTTTGATCATCTCCTTGTGTTTTATTAGTTATATAGGACCCATCTAACTCACCACTAGTCTACCCGCAGGAGTTTCAGTAAAGGCAGTTATCCAAAGTAGCAAGAGCAAAGGAAACTGTTCTCGAGCCTTAACCAATCCAAGCCTTAAGACAGAAGCCAGATCAGTACCTGAAGGTACTTGATGTATATTTCCTTCAATATCTATTTTAAGGGCAACGGCGCTAAGCACCCACTGCTGACATCTGATATTAGTGCAGCTCATGACCTGGAATCAGAGCAGAGTCAACAGAGCCTCTCATCTTCCAGAGGTGGATAACCAGAGTACCACTAAAATGGGTATAACTAGTTATTTAGGGCACTTGGAAAACAGAAATCTGTAGCGTTACGAGCTCTATAGGGACAAGCTACTATTTGTTATTGCCATTAACCTGTAGTGTACCTACATGGATCAAAATACTGTCGCTTAAGCACACCTGATACCCAAGGACAAACATTACAACAATGAGGCCGGGTCTGTTGGCGAAGTGGGCTAATGCGTCCGCTGTAGGGGTCTGTGTTCGACCTCATGGTCACAGGTTCAAATCCCGGCGGGGCCACTCAGCCTATCATCCATCTGAGGTTGATAAAATGAGTACCATTGAGTTGGGTAACAACATACATCTGTTATTCAGCGCCAAGATACCCGTAGTCGTGAACGTGCGCTTTACAAATACACCTGTTATGTTAAGAGAGGGTATTTTATGTCGCAAAACCTAATTTAAAGTCACAGTCGAAGCAGGGTCAAGGGGCCCAGAGGCCCTGGTGCAGGCAGGTTAACTGGTCCAGCCTGTTCTGCTAGGGCAGTAAAATACATGACATTGTCACTGATGTTCAGTACAGTAGGCCCTTCTCACGCCTAGACCCCGCTGCCACTGCACCTGCTGCACAATTAGTAGCGACGCACCGCAGATTCGCCTCGAACAATCAGTCAATTGTAGCCCAATTTTTTTAGGAGGACACAGACATTCTGTGGGTTTTGGTTGAGAAACCCAGAGTCCAACTTAGAATGTTTTAACTCTAGGGTTAGGGGTCTGCCGCGTGTGAGGAAACCCGAATCACACAGCTGGGGGGGGGGGGTCACAATGAACAACAAACGTTGTTCAACTGGAATACAATAAAACTCTGCCCACAGCACCGCACAGAAAACATGCAGGCAAGGTCTATCTTAAAAGCAACAGGGTTTCTTTTCCATAAAGCCAGCACCATGAATCCTGTTGACTCCACAGGTCACAAATCTGGCATCTTGCCAACATTTGCCCAAATCAAACAACCACAATGAAGGGGTATATTTCTGAATACTGCACCGAAAAAAAAAAATAATAATATATATATATATATGTGTTGTGGAAAAGTAAATTTTGCCATGTTCTGTGTCCCTACGCCTCATCCATCATATGTTATGTGTGCATGATCAATATGCATATGTTATTCCCCATCTCTGATTAAAGACGCAATTACAGTTGTGTCCACCTCTAGTATGCTATTTTCCAGTCCTCGTGAATACTACGAATATCAGGCCTATGTAAGTAATGTTGCCACGTTTCTCAGTGTGCACGTTATTCAATTATAAAGTCCCCGTTTCCAGGCCTCAAAAGGGCCCGGACCACAGATTCAGCTCCTGTCTCCTGAAAGCCTCGCTGAGGAGCGATGCAGCCCCCACCTGTATCCTCGACCCTTCACTTACTTCCTGCCTTGCAGTGCCCGGTGCACCCCGGCTCTGCCTCTGAGTCTGCCAAAAGTATGTTATAGTTCCAGCTATCAGTTCAGTCCTCCTCCTCTGCATTCCTAAGCTACTGAACTGCATCAATAGTCTCCGTCATTGTCTAGCCTTCTCGTCTCCATGTTAGAGAAATACTGTATTTTATGGTCATTTAGTATTCTTCATCACGCACTACATGTAGAATAATGCATGGTCCAGTCTTAGAATCAAGTTAGTTTTTCCCCTCATGACTTCTAGTTTATATCAACATGTTCCCTAAACAGTAGATACCAGATAGGGTTTAGGTACATGTCGCTCCGACCCTCCAGACTCTAGTCTCTGCTCCTAGCACAGAGTTCGTAGCCCCCAGCTTCTCCTAGTAACACGTCATTGCTAGTTTTCGCGCACCATTAGGTTAGAGGTCCCGGCTCCTTAGGTAGCCCCCTCCAAAGTTTCCGCCCATTCATGACATATTCTGTTACGTTTGCACCACATGTCTATGTATACGCCCAGTTACACCTCTTATTTCTCTTATCTCTCGCGACTGCTACGTGTCACGCCTTCTACTCCACCTACTGTTACGCCTGCTGCAATGTAATGCTATGTGTTTGCGCTATGTATATAAGTCAATGTTTTGTTATTGAATGTTAGCGCGCTCATCCCAGACCTAGCCCCAGCAGCTGCTGGGCCTCTTTTCCCCTGCTGGGCCCCAGTTGTCCTGCTGGGCCCTGTCATTCTGTTCCTATGCAGGTTGTCCTGATCCTGTCCTTATGCTGTAATAAACCTGCAGAAACTCCTACTACCTCGAATCTTGACTCTTATTTATTGAGCTATCTGTTATGCTATAAGTCTAGTCAAAAATAGGGTATTATTTATTTATTTACCACATAATGGCGCCCGAATAGGGACTTGCCCTTTCCCCACGCGTCGGTGAAGCCACGCCGACCCCCTGACCCTCTGCAGTCGTGACGGAACCATACCGTGCACTGGCAGATATTTCTGCTCCAAGTATCCCTCAGGCCCACGGAGGAGACGGAGGAGGCGGTCCAGCATCCGAACGAGACGGTGGAGGAACGCGGCGAGTCCCGACCAGAGCCCAAGCCGAGAGTCCAAGGTCCGAGGTATCCGGAGGCCCACCCGTAACTGAAGTCCGAAGTCCGAAGTTCGTCGTCGTAGTCCAGTCCCGTCCGAGGCCTTCCGTTCCGTGCTGCCCGGTGAGTACCATTGCTGGGGTAGTGTCTAGACAGGGTCAGTCTAAATTGACTCCTGGTCCGTGGGTTGGTGGTACCCAAGCCCACAAACGAAGTGTTCACCTAGGTGGATACGGGTCTTGATGCGTTCCTTTATGGGACCGGTATGTTCCGTACTGTTACAGCAGTGCATCCAGTAACTCTAGTCTGTTCCGTTCTCGAGAATTCTGTTCTGTTTCTGTTTTCAGTATTTTCAGGTAGTATTCTGTTCGAACTGTTATTTATAATGTTGTTTAATGTATTTTCAACGTCGTGGTATGCCTGAATTGTTTTCCCAATTGTTATTGTTTTTCGTGTATTGTATTGTGTTCCGATTCAAGTTTAGAATGCCGCTCTTTTCCAAGTTACGTCAGTTAAAAACTAGAAAGGGTCTGCTGGAAGCAGCAGTTCCTGTTCCGCCTAGGGACAGTCCAGGTCACTTTATGTATCAGAAACATGGCATAAGCGCCATATTGTATCTAGATTTATGGGTAGAGTATACCAAACAGTTAGAAGAAAAGTATAGATGGCCCGTATCGGGTACATGGGATGCCGAATGTATCATGCGAGTAGAAGAAGCATTATGGAAAAAGAAAGCCAGACAGTCACAGAAGGATGCCATCGAGTTATGGCGTAAGGAAGCGCATAGAAGAACGGAAAAGGAAGTCAGAAAGTCAGAGTTAAGTAGAGAATCCCAAGAACGAGCCCAAGAAAGAGAATTAATCGAGATAGGTGAACAAGTCAAAGTCGAACAGTCAGACAGACAGAGGCATGCCCTTATTAAGGGTATGTATCCTCTCCTTGCCGAAGGTTTGCCAAAAGCGACCCCAGAGGCACCCAGTAATTTCCCGCCACCATTAGTTCCGACCAAGCTACGTCACAAACCGACCGCAGCTGATATTTTTATTTCGTCCTATTTGGACGACACAGTTCCAGAATATGCAAATCCAGTTCGCGCTCCACCTGTCCCCGTAAATCAGGCACTTCCCGTTCCTCCAGACACCGGAGTACCTGTTACGGTACCCCCGGGTCAGCCTGCCATACAAGTTCAGCCCACGTTACAATTACCGACCCTGCAAGCACGAAGAATGTCAGTCGACGATTCTAGTATAGGGGCCGCAGGAGGAGGTCCTCCTCAAACCCCGCCGCCACACAAACGTTTATCAGCACTCGAATTACATGCTCAAGCATCACAACGTACTCCTAAAAGTAATAAGTCTGTTACAGAAATCAGACAAGCCCTTGCCGAATGTGTCTATGACGCAGTCCCAGGCGAGTATAATATGGTTTTATATTCCGTACGCGTAAGAAGGGTGACCGAGTATCTAGTCACCTTACCAAATATGAAAGAAGATCTAGACAGAATATATCGTTTCATCCGTACAGGGGATGATCCAGAAAGTATTGGCGAAATTATGTCTCAAAGGAAAGCCGAGATTCAGCTCATGATATTAAAGTTCCTGATCAATTGTCTAATAAGAGAACAAGATTACCCGTCTAAAGATCCCGCCGAAATGAGAATTCTAACAAGGTGGAGTGATAATATAGCCGAGGGTAAGCACAAGACCATTAGTGCCATGGAAAGTATGTACAAGAAAATTCGTAAAGAAATAATAAGGTTACACGAACAGCGTAAAGCAGCACAAGTAAGCGAGAAAGAAAGTATCTCTGATCCTGAAGAGGAAGACGAGAATCCCGCCAGAATAGCGTATGTAGGAAAATCCAGATTTCCAGATCGCCATTTACGTCCAGAACCTAAGTCTATTTTTCATCATCCAGCACCAGAACGAGGTTCTCTAGAACAAGTATTTCAAGCTACCGATCACATTCTGAAATCACGAGTCGGTTACAGTGAACTAAGTACCATGCATGAACAAGAACTAGCCCGATCAGCAGTCCGATGGATCACTGATTCTACCACTTTTCCAGACGAAATAGTGGCACAAATGTTTCTGAAATTGCCCCCAGCCGAGCAACGACTGGTGGGTATGTATATGATCCAGCACCTCATTACCCTGTATGAGGGTCAACATTCTGATCCAGGCCCGTTACATGATATCCTGAACGAGTTACTCCAGTACAGATGGAGAGGTCTAGGTACCGATTTAATAAGTGTCATTCTAGAACAGCGCCACAAGTATAGAACGTTCCTGAACCCGCATTTTGTTCATGTCTCACCCCCAGAAAGTAAACCATTCTACATAGACAGACAGAATCCGCTACGAGAAGTCCACCCAGTCCAAGGGGCGGGTGGCGTAATGCAACGAGTGTTTATATACACTCCAATATCAAAGATGGAACTTCTTGAAATGAAGAAATTAATTCCCTGTCATGACAAAGATCCAGCGGGGTTCCATAGAGAATTAAAAGACATGCTCCGTATGGGAGAGTACACTTACCCAGATATCATTAAAATGTTAAAGGTCCTGCTACCCGCAGGGGTGTATGAAAAGTTAAAGGAAAAAGAATGGGAGGTGGGAGAGAAAAAGATCGATTGGACAGCTCTAGAAGCTGAAGACAAGGCACGAGTACCAGGTACCGGTCTTGGAGATAAATGTAAAGAATTACCAGAATTATTGATTCAAGTTTTACCCAGATTATTGACAACTAGGAAAGAAGACTGGGATGCAATCTCAGCCTGTAAACAGAAACAAGATGAGGATATTAGTGATTTTTATTCTAGATTTGAGAAATGTTTCAGTATTAATAGTGGTCTCAAGACAAGTAGTGAGTCATACCCTCATCTTTTCGTTACCAAATTAGTCGAGAATTCAAGTCCACAAATTAAAAACCGAGTTTTGAAAGTCGAAAGCACCTGGCAAGCAAATACTCCGTCCCAGATGCTCCAGATGCTCCAGTATCACCAGAATAGAATTAGAGAAGAGCAAGAACACGAAAGAAAACGTATGAAGGACACGAAAATGAAAGTGCTAGTTGCACAGTCTATTCCTCAAGACAGTCAGAAGAGGGGTCCGAATCAAGCCAGTCATCCTGCAGCTCCCGTTAAAGGGAACTGCAATTATTGTAAACAGCCAGGTCATTTTATAAACGAGTGTGCAGTTCTGAAACACAACATAGCTACTGGTAAGACTAAAGAAAGACCACGTCCGCCTAGACAAGAACAAGTTTCACAGACTCCTCAGTCACAGAATGCACCACAGACAGTTACAGTTCCGCAGCCCATCGCTGCAACACAGCACGTTACATCGCAGATGTACCAGTATGCACAGTCCGAGTATCCAGAGTATCAGTCATATTCATGAAACAGCCTAGAGAGGGAGGTAGGCTTGCCTCTCATCGAGATACCTGTAGACCAAGAAGGTCCCTATGTTCACAGTCAAGTATTAGGGAAAGACAGAAAGTTTTTGATCGATACAGGGGCAAGTAGGACCACAATTAGTCATGCCGAAGTTCCAGGGGCTCCGCTCTCAGGCTCAAGAAATGTTTCCCTTGGATTTTCAGGAAAACCCATAGTTAATGAAATATCTAAGCCAGTTACTCTAGAAGTAGGTCCATTGTCCCGTACTACTGATCTGTTACTTACTAAGTCATGTCCAGAAAATCTATTAGGCATTAAGACATTGAAAGAATTAGGTGCAGTTATTTGCTGTTCCCCAGAGGGAATACGTCTGTTCCTACGTGACTTTAAGGGTCACTATGTGTTACGAGATTTTGATTCAAGATTGTCTAAAGTTCCGCAGCATTTATGGGCGCAAGGTCCAACTGATGTAGGTTACATGCAAATCACACCCTATCGTGTGACTCTCAAACCAGGTGTAGTGTTACCACGAATCAGGCAATATAGATTGCCACCTGAGGCTGTAGCAGCCTTATCCAAAATTATTGACGAGCTCATGGCTCAAGGAGTAGTTGTAGAAACTGACTCCAATGTGTGTAATTCTCCGATCATTCCAGTCATGAAGCGTACTGATCCAAATGCACCCCCAGTATATCGATTAGTGATTGATTTACGAGAGCTTAATAAATGTATTATTCCTCAGTACCCAGTTGTCCCAGACATTTCTTCCCTGTTAACAGCCATTGATTCCGAAGCCATGTTTTTCACTGTTATTGACCTCAAGAATGCATTTTTTAGTGTCCCCATTCATCCAGACAGCCAGTTTCTTTTCGGATTTTGTTTAAATGGAAGGAGCTATATGTTTACACGCGCTCCTCAAGGTTTCACAGAAAGCCCTAGTATTTACAGTCAAGCACTCAAGAGACAACTAGACAACATTCACATGCCAACTGACACTGCCCTGCTCCAGTATGTCGATGATCTACTGATCACAGCCCGTTCTGAACGTGCTTGCGAGCGAGCATCACTTACAGTTCTGTATTTTCTAGCCGAGATGGGGCACAAGGTGTCACCTTCGAAGCTTCAATTCTGTGTCCAGCAAGTGGTATACTTAGGACACTTGCTGTCCAAGAGGGGTAGGCAGTTGACACCCGACCGTATCCAGTTAATAGCGAGTCTTCCCCAGCCCAGAACCCAGAAGGAGGTACGTGCCTTTATCGGCCTTACTTCTTATTGTAGACAATGGATTCCCCAGTATGCCTTCCTAGCCAAGCCACTGATACAGTTAACGACACAGGAGGCAGCCGTATCGACTGTCCTCCCTTGGACATCTGACCATACACTTAGTTTTAACGAGTTAAAGAAAGCCCTATGTCAAGCTCCAGTTCTAGCTACACCGAACTACAGTAAGCCTTTTACACTTTTCGTTACTGAACGCGAAGGTACAGCATTATCTGTCCTCACACAAGATCAAGCAGGTCAATACAAGCCCTGTGCTTATTTTTCGAGCACATTAGATCCAGTCGCCCAGGCGTTGCCTGCGTGCCTCAAGTCAGTTGCAGCCACAGCACTAGCTATCAGACAAAGTGATTCTATAGTTTTAGGACATTCCCTGACAGTACAAGTTCCACATTCAGTAGAAGTTCTTTTAAACCGAACACAAACTCAGCACTTGACAATTGCACGTTTAACAGGTTATGAATTGACACTGTTCCAGCCACACATAGGAATTAGACGCTGCAATGTCCTGAATCCTGCTACACTGTTACCATCAGTTAGTTCAAATCCAGACACACATGATTGTGTGGAAGTAGTTAACATTACGACAAAGCCAAGACAAGACCTGACAGACATTCCGTTACCAGATCCCGACCTGACACTTTATGTGGATGGTTCATGTATGAGAACTGGTACAGGAGAACTAGTCGCCGCGTATGCAGTGACTACTGACACTGAAGTTATCAAGACACACCGTATTGATACTCTGTCCGCTCAAGCAGCAGAGCTAGTCGCTCTGACACAAGCCTGTATACATGCCAAGAACCTGAAGGTTAATGTTTACACAGATTCACGTTACGCATTCGGAGTTGTACACGACTTCGGAGTGCTCTGGCAGGAGAGAGGTTTTATGACTTCTCATGGAACCAAGATTCAGCATGGTCTCCTTATTCAAGCCCTGTTAGATGCCATACATTTACCGACATCTATTGCTATCATGAAGTGCAAAGCACATACGAAAGTTACTGACATTATTTCCCAAGGTAATGATTTAGCAGACCGCACAGCCAAGCTTACAGCACAGACTCCAGACATTCCAGTTAATCTGACACATACTCCAGATCCGATTACATGCATGACAGTTAAGGACCCTACTCAAGATGTCATAGATATCCAGTCACATGCTACTCCCGATGAAATCAAGAAATGGTCTGTACAAGGAGGGGTCCAGACAGATCAAGGATGGTTAACGAAGGGTAGAGCCACATGGTTTCTCCCCGATTCTATGGTTCAAGTCATTATCAATACCGCACATAGTCCAGCACATTTAGGAGAAAAAGCTATGTTAGACAGTATCCAGAACATTTGGTTCAACAAGCATTTACGAGCTGCAGCCAAGCAGAAAGTCCGTACCTGTATGATATGTTGTCAGTTTAATCCAGGTAAAAGTGTCCCGGTGGAACAAGGTGGTTTCCAGCCCCCTGACCACCCTTTTGAGGTCCTCCAGATGGATTATATTCAGATGGAGCGATGTCGAGGTTTCAAGTATGTCCTTGTAGTTGTATGCGCCTTGTCCAGATGGACAGAAGCATATCCAGTCCCAGATTACACAGCCGCGACCACTGCCAAGCAGTTGGTTCGTGAATTCTTCCCTAGATATGGACTCCCTAGAGTCGTATATTCTGATAACGGCCAGCCATTCTCATCTGAACTCATGAAACACGTTTCCCTTTTGTTAGGGTACCAGTGGAAGTTCCATTGTGTACGCCATCCAGAAGCAGCTGGACTAGTCGAAAGGCATAATCAGACTCTGAAAATCCGTATAGCAAAAGTCTGTAAAGACAAGGGTGTGGACTGGTTAGTAGCTTTGCCAGTCGCTTTGTTTTATATGCGCATGGTCGCACATTCCAGATCAGGTCTGTCCCCGTATGAGGTCGTTTACGGCCGCCCCCCTAACATGTGGGGTACTCCTAGACCCCGAAGTATTACCGATGTTTCATGTAATATGCTGACAGATTACCTAGCTTCCTTGATGTCTGCCCTCAACTCATGTCGTTCACAGGTTGCCGCCGCATTTCCAGACAATACCGAGGTGGCACCGCACGAGATCGTTCCAGGCTCCCTTGTGATGATCAGAAATTTCGACAGATCAAGTCCGCTGGAACCACGTTGGAAGGAGCCACGTCAGGTCCTCTTGACCACCCGAACTGCCGTCAAGTTGGAAGGCAGGAAGGGGTGGGTCCACCTTTCTCATGTAAAACTTTTCAAAGGATCGAAACCAGTTTTCAAAAACATTTCCAAGAACATTTCCCAGGACTCGAAGGATTGCCAGAACATTGTTTTAAAGGACTGTCCCGCACAAGACATTATTACAACCCCTCCCTTGTTAGAGAAAACTCCGCAACAAGAGTATAAGTTAAAGCTCAGGTCTAATAAGTCAGCCAGTTTGATTGTATAAGTCCTCCCCTAGGTGAAACGGTTAGACTGTTTCTGACATGTATAAAATAGACCCCCATAGTGAGAGAGTCAGTCAAAGCTCAATCAAATGTATCGTTTTTCTGAGTTTCGTATTATTCATCAGCATAATGATTTCCTGCACCAGCTATGCTTTCTATCTGTGTTTTTCAGTTCCTCATGTAAATATGTCTGCTCATGCTACAGTAGAGCACACGTTTAGTGATCTGCCTCCTCACGAATATGCATACCGCCTCGCTATGCGTAATAACACATTTATCCGTATGTTACATTATTCACACCAGACCAGCAATGCCACTAATTGTTGGGTGTGTGGTCGACTCCCCCCTTTCCAGACACCGAAGGGAGTTCTGCCACTCTTTCCTTATCCATTCTCACACAATGGTTCGTGTGGAGCATGGTCCACGTTAAC
Organism: Lissotriton helveticus; assembly: GCF_964261635.1. Lineage (NCBI taxonomy): Eukaryota > Metazoa > Chordata > Amphibia > Caudata > Salamandridae > Lissotriton > Lissotriton helveticus. The sequence goes on along the minus strand of NC_136065.1, from coordinate 2,128,019,869 downwards.
GTCATCCTCAACAGATATGTCTTTTCTTAACAGTACATGTTTCCCAGACAAGCAAGGTTTCCCCCACAGAACAGGTTTAGATTTAGAAAATGAAGTATATAATTTAGGAAATTATTCGTCGAATTTCATGGTTCTGAATGTTCAGTCTGATACTACTCCAGACTCACCCGCTATTTCAGTACTACCAGTCAAAGGCGAATTATGTGTCCATAGTTATGGTTCTGTATATATAGGTCATAGTGAATGTACTACTGTTATCCAGTATAGTGACAGTGGGAAATCTATTTTCAAAGCTTCACGTCATTCTTATTTTATTTGTGGTCAAACTGCATATGTCCGTCTGCCCCTCGATTGGGAGGGAACCTGTTACATTGCTTTCCTACTGCCACCTGTCTTTCTAGCCCCACCTGACTATCATAGGAATTCTTTCCTAGTACACACTAGACACAAGAGAAATCTCCCGATTGTCGATTATACTGAAACCGCCGCAGAGCAATTCATTGATATTGATAAAGGTGTTTTCCCTTATTTAGGTACAGTTGTAAATAGTAAGCTAATCCGTAGGTTAACAAGAACCCTTGAAGCAGTAGTAGATGAGACTGCCTCCGCTCTAGGTAACCTAACCGAAGAGCAATCCTTTATGAGAATTGTCGTTTTACAGAATCGTCTCGTCCTTGACGTCATACTGGCCGATAGGGGCGGGGCCTGTAGAGTTCTCGGATCCAGTTGTTGTATTTTCATTCCAAATAACGCGCCGTCTGTTTATTCAGCTATAACCAGACTCCATAAAATTGCCCATCTGTTACACCAAGACCCAGGCACCTGGACATGGTCCGGTTGGTTCTGGAATATAATTTCCGCATGGGGATGGAAAGTCCTGTCCTTTTTAGGTATTGCAGTAGCGATCATATTTAGCTGCTGCCTCTGTATACAATGTGGCCCTGCGATTTGCAGCATGTGTGCTACCTCTTGTATTCCCAGTCCCAAGCCCTGTTCTAAATCCCGTTCCAAGACAATTCGAGACGAGCAAATGGTACTGTATGAAATGATAGATGGTATCATGAATATTGATGTTTCCTGATGGAAACGTAGTGACAAGGAGGGAATGTGGAAAAGTAAATTTTGCCATGTTCTGTGTCCCTACGCCTCATCCATCATATGTTATGTGTGCATGATCAATATGCATATGTTATTCCCCATCTCTGATTAAAGACGCAATTACAGTTGTGTCCACCTCTAGTATGCTATTTTCCAGTCCTCGTGAATACTACGAATATCAGGCCTATGTAAGTAATGTTGCCACGTTTCTCAGTGTGCACGTTATTCAATTATAAAGTCCCCGTTTCCAGGCCTCAAAAGGGCCCGGACCACAGATTCAGCTCCTGTCTCCTGAAAGCCTCGCTGAGGAGCGATGCAGCCCCCACCTGTATCCTCGACCCTTCACTTACTTCCTGCCTTGCAGTGCCCGGTGCACCCCGGCTCTGCCTCTGAGTCTGCCAAAAGTATGTTATAGTTCCAGCTATCAGTTCAGTCCTCCTCCTCTGCATTCCTAAGCTACTGAACTGCATCAATAGTCTCCGTCATTGTCTAGCCTTCTCGTCTCCATGTTAGAGAAATACTGTATTTTATGGTCATTTAGTATTCTTCATCACGCACTACATGTAGAATAATGCATGGTCCAGTCTTAGAATCAAGTTAGTTTTTCCCCTCATGACTTCTAGTTTATATCAACATGTTCCCTAAACAGTAGATACCAGATAGGGTTTAGGTACATGTCGCTCCGACCCTCCAGACTCTAGTCTCTGCTCCTAGCACAGAGTTCGTAGCCCCCAGCTTCTCCTAGTAACACGTCATTGCTAGTTTTCGCGCACCATTAGGTTAGAGGTCCCGGCTCCTTAGGTAGCCCCCTCCAAAGTTTCCGCCCATTCATGACATATTCTGTTACGTTTGCACCACATGTCTATGTATACGCCCAGTTACACCTCTTATTTCTCTTATCTCTCGTGACTGCTACGTGTCACGCCTTCTACTCCACCTACTGTTACGCCTGCTGCAATGTAATGCTATGTGTTTGCGCTATGTATATAAGTCAATGTTTTGTTATTGAATGTTAGCGCGCTCATCCCAGACCTAGCCCCAGCAGCTGCTGGGCCTCTTTTCCCCTGCTGGGCCCCAGTTGTCCTGCTGGGCCCTGTCATTCTGTTCCTATGCAGGTTGTCCTGATCCTGTCCTTATGCTGTAATAAACCTGCAGAAACTCCTACTACCTCGAATCTTGACTCTTATTTATTGAGCTATCTGTTATGCTATAAGTCTAGTCAAAAATAGGGTATTATTTATTTATTTACCACAGTGTGTGTGTGTGTGTGTGTGTATATATATATAAATTATATAAATATAAATAAATATATATATATATATATATATAAATATATATATATATATATGTATATATATATATATATATATCGAAGTCCACAGGCCTGCAGCGCAACGAACACCAGCGCAAAATCAGGTACAGACCACAACGAAGGGAGAGAGTTGAAATAAGTGCTGTAATCCAAAATGGGCAGCAGCATGACGCGTTTCGTCCGGGAAACCCGGACTTGATCACACATATATATATAGGGTAGATTGTGCACTTCAAAATGGCTGAATTCCAACAACGACCAAGGACCCCGTCATCTGTGGGCATAGAGGAGAGGTGAATAATAATGCAACGCCAATAGCTCAAACTTTCAGTAAGGCAGCAAGGCGAGAGCTGTTGCATTGCAAAGTAATGGCGGCACTCGCGCTTTAGCTGTAAACATCTTAAGATAAAGCCAGAGTGCAATAATTGCTTCAAAAGTAAAGAAATACAAAAAAATGCTTTTAAAGTTCTTCACTTTTGAAGCAATCGAGGCACCCGCACTTTAGCTTAAGATGTTTAAAGCTAATGTGCGGGTGCCATTGTAAACAAAGACATAAACAGAAAAAAAGGCATGCAGCGTTCGGCAACGCAGATAATAAAATTAAAGTGTGGCCGCCATTATTGATGCCGAGGCGTACAAGACTTGTTAAATTAAATTAAAAAGAAAAAAAACACATTATAGCCCCGGGCACTATCTTCTTAAATGGTTTCCTCGAGCACTATTTTCTTGAATGGTTTTCTCTTGCCTGCTGTTGCAGACAGGAAAAAACAATTTAAGAAAATAGTGCTTGAGGCTGTAACTAAAACATACAGGGCCTCATTTATGAAGGCCTTGCGCCACCGGTGCGTCACTTTTTCCCATGTTAAAAGTGACGCACCAGCGGCGCAAGGCCTTCATAAATAAGGCCCACAGAGTAACAACACATTTAACAGGGGGTGTCCTCAAGGGAGGTTACAAGAAGAGAAAAGGCAGTACTGAGGAGGCACTACTAAGCCTGTTGACCAATGAAAAGCCATCATTTACAAAGGACAGTGACAGGAGCCAATTAAAACAAGCATTTGCAATGCAATAGGTCTCGCAGCATTAAAGTTTGAGTTACTGGCATTGTAAATGACAATGCTTTGCATACATTTTTTTGGGTGTCCGTGTGTGCATGGCAGTGGTGGTGTCTATGTGTGCATGCCACTGGTGGTGTCTATGTGTGCATGGCAGTGGTGGTGTCTGTGTGTGAATGGCAGTGGTGGTGTCTGTTTGTGCATGGAAGTGGTGGTGTCCGTGTGTGCATGGCAGTGGTGGTGTCCGTGTGTGCATGGCAGTGGTGGTGTCTGTGTGTGAATGGCAGTGGTGGTGTCTGTTTGTGCATGGAACTGGTGGTGTCCGTGTGTGCATGGCAGTGGTGGTGTCCGTGTGTGCATGGCAGTGGTGGTGTCCGTGTGTGCATGGCAGTGGTGGTGTCTGTGTGTGTGTATGGCAGTGGTGGTGTCTGTGTGTGTGTATAGCAGTGGTGGTGTCCGTGTGTGAATGACAGTGGTGGTTTCCCTGTGTGTATGGCAGTGGTATGTCCGTGTGTGCATGGCAGTGGTGGTTTCCGTGTGTGCATGGCAGTGGTGGTTTCCGTGTGTGCATGGCAGTGGTGGTTTCCGTGTGTGCATGGCAGTGTTGGTGTCCGTGTGTGCATGGCAGTGGTGGTGTCCGTGTGTGCATGGCAGTGGTGGTGTCCGTGTGTGCATGGCAGTGGTGGTGTCTGTGTGTGCATGGCAGTGGTGGTGTCTGTGTGTGCATGGCAGTGGTGATTTCCGTGTGTGCATGGCAGTGGTGGTTTCCGTGTGTGCATGGCAGTGGTGGTGTCCGTGTCTGCATGGCAGTGGTGGTTTCCGTGTGTGCATGGCAGTGGTGGTTTCCGTGTGTGCATGGCAGTGGTGGTTTCCGTGTGTGCATGGCAGTGGTGGTTTCCGTGTGTGCATGGCAGTGGTGGTTTCCGTGTGTGCATGGCAGTGGTGGTGTCCGTGTGTGCATGGCAGTGGTGGTGTCCGTGTGTGCATGGCAGTGGTGGTGTCCGTGTGTGCATGGCAGTGGTGGTGTCTGTGTGTGCATGGCAGTGGTGATTTCTGTGTGTGCATGCCAGTGGTGGTGTCCGTGTGTGCATGGCAGTGGTGGTGTCCGTGTCTGCATGGCAGTGGTGGTGTCTGTGTGTGCATGGCAGTGATGGTGTCCGTGTGTGCATGCCAGTGCTGGTGTCTGTGTGTGCATGCCAGTGGTGGTGTCTGTGTGTACATGCCAGTGATGGTGTCTGTGTGTGCATGCCAGTGGTGGTGTCTGTGTGTGCATGCCAGTGGTGGTGTCTGTGTGTGCATGCCAGTGGTGGTGTCTGTGTGTGCATGCCAGTGGTGGTGTCTGTGTGTGCATGCCAGTGGTGGTGTCTGTGTCTGCATGGCAGTGGTGTCACCAATAACGCTGCCAATTCCACACCACCTCCACCGTCCATTTATTATAGTCGAATGGAGGGTATTCTTTTTATCACTTTCCCATTTTGTGACATATTTTTTTATTTAAAACGGTGAAATGTATGAGATGTCTGCATGTATTTATTTGTTTAATTGTTTTATGGCTCAAGAATCCGAAATAAACAGATTTGGATATTACCACATCACAAGGGACAGCAACATCCAAAGAAAAGTCCATTGTTGAACAATCCTAAAGAAGTCTATTTACCGAAATAACACAAGGATCATGATGAATAATTAGACCATGCATTCATAAAAGAATAATTTGACACCCTGGAAAATAAGACGGGTAATTGAAGCTCAACAAAATTTTTTTTTTTAAATCTTTCATCGGAGGCCACTAATGAACCTTTGAGGCTGGTAGTATTTATACGCAAAGAGCATCTCGCTGCACGCGCCAGGACTCTTACCTCTGCAGCTGACGCCGTCAGGATGCATGCCTTGGCCGTATGACGGGGACACATCCTTGGGTCCAAGCACCTGCCCACTCTCCTCGTGGTTTGGCAGAACGGCGGGGCACAGGTCTGCAGCTTCAGGAAGGAGTTCTGTCAACAAAAGCTGAACATCGAGGCTAAGACAGAGAAGAGCAGGTGCGTGCACAGAGGTGTGTCAGCTCCCTTTGCCGGTTTCGTCTGTGTCTAGTGGCCGCTCCTAAAGGGATTCTCACAACCAGATGAAATGTTCAGCATTCCATGTGGGCGATGGGATTCTGCCGTTATGAAACTCCTTATTTAAATAGATTCGTGACACGGGTTAGTGGTGATTCCGTCAGCAGCACCCAAAGGCTCTTATTGACCAATCGGCCCCTGGCGGGAGGGGGAAGTACAAAAGGCGGGGGAAGGGCGCCCACGGAACTGTTGTGGTGACGCGGTGGCATTCAACGCGCATTTCATTCAGTAAGCAGGCTTAGTGTGTAGCGGTACTCCCCGCCCACCATTCATAACCAGATCTTAGAAGGTAGCGAAAGCAACCAGCCGCCCGGCCGGCCAGCCAATTGCATCGCGGCCCGACCGGAAGTCCCGCCTCCTCGAGCACCCGAGAAAGGAGAGGAAAAGTCTTCCCGCGGCCCGGGGCTCCCGTGAGCTGCGGAGTGCCCCGGAGCCGCCTGCGCAGAGGAGTAGCTTTTGTCCCGCGGCCCCGGAGAAGAGCTGCAGAGCCGAGGAGTCACACCGGGAGCAAAGAGAAGTGCTGCGGAAAGAGCCCCGAGGAGCGGGAGCTCTCATGTAGCCCCCGCCAGCAGAGCCCGGTGCGGGTGAGTGTTGTCAGGTGGGGGGGAGAGCTGCGGCGGGGGCGGGGGAGGGGGGGGGAGGTGTCTCTGTATGTATGCGGCGGCCGGGGGCGCTTCTGTGTATGCGGCAGGGGGGGGGCGGGGGGGAATGTCTCTGTATGTGTGTGTGCGTGTGCACATTAGATGCAGGCAAAGCGCGCTCACGAGGTCAAAAGGCACTCCACATGAACAACTACCAGACCCATTGACGCCTGCACTTTCAAAGTGAAACTGACTAAAGCAAGCGCCCGGCCCACGTTAAAAAAAAAAGCCACACACATTAGATGCAGTCAAGGCGAGCTCACGAGGTCAAATCTCCAGCAGGAGAAGCTCGTAACATTCTGCTGTCCACATTCCCCTACATTCCCCAGAAAGTGGCGACATAAGTTGTCTCCCTAGACAGCAAAAGCTTCGCTTTTGCTTTCGTCTAGGCGAGACCTAAAAAGGGAGGGAAGTGGGAGGACCTTCATGCCCATATATTGTCTGGAAGAGACAGCGCAGTCGCTGCCTAAGTGAGACCTAAAAAGCCCTGAGTATGCTAATAGCGGGCCCGATTCACAGAACTAACTTAAAACAAAATCTTAAACTTACTACCATTTTGGTATTCACAGAAGACACTCACTCATTTCGGTATTCACAGAAGTTAGGGGTCCTAACTTTAGGACTCCTAAATGCCTTCTGTGAATACCGAAAGTCTTAAAATTAAGATTTTTCTCAATTTAGTAGTAGTAAAGTCAGGCCTCCTAACTTTACTACTCCTAAACTGAGAATAATCCTAATTTTAAGACTTTCGGTATTCACAGAAGGCATTTAGGAGTCCTAAAGTTAGGACCCCTAACTTCTGTGAATACCAAATTGAGTACGTTCCTTCTGTGAATACGAAAATGGTAGTAAGTTTAGGATTTTGTCTGAAGTTAGTTCTGTGAATCGGGCCCGAAGTGACTAACTTACTCTACCAGCACTTTAAGAGGGCTCAGCAAATCCTGGCAACCTTCAGACTCCCTGTCCAGCCTAGTTTTCCATTCCTGGCCTCGGGCGTCTGGATTGTGATTAATAGAAAACTGCACCCAAACCATGAACAGAAATAGACCGGAGGAGGTGTGCAGAGGCAGTGACTGCTTCGGGGTATAGCTTTTCATTTTAGAGGGATCTTTTAGGCTCCTGCTTTTCTGTGCTGCTTTTCCATCAGTTACATTATGTGTTTGTGGGCACAGAAGGTCACAGTGGGGCTGGTCCTCTAAATGAGTCTTTCTAATAGAACTTTTGCACAATTGCAGAAGCCCGTTCTTGCCCAGTGTTCCTCTCCTACAATTTTATATTGAAAAGATTTTAGAATTGTGGAAGAGGTGTGGCGTAGCGGCCAGGGTTCCTGACTCCGGACGACGGGGTTCATGCTTCGATCTCCGGCGGCAGGTCAGCCCAGCACCATGTGACTCTGGGCAACAGCTTGCTTAATCTTCCCGATAGTCCCCAGCGCCGGGAAACCACTTCGGAGGTAGCTGTGCGCTTTACAAATTCAAGGTTATTAATTAAGTTAAAATGTTTTAGGAGGGCTATTTTTGTATAGTTTGAGAGTTTTCTTTTTGGGTTGCTTTTTGGGCTGGTACTGGTCTGTGTTGGGCTGAATTTGGGCTTGTTCTTGGAAAACTTTGGGCTTGGGATGGGTCTCAAAATCTGGCAACACTGAATGCACTTCAACCACTGGCTGGGACAGGTGATACCCCAGCAGGTGCCCAGCTGCTCTGATTCATGTCACCTCACATTCCACTGGCACCGAGGGATGTCAACACAGCGATGCAGCATGCTTTCGAAATTGGAGCATTGAGCGCGTGTGTGCCATCCTGCACCGGAAGCAATGAACTTGGGCACCCTGCAGGACCAGGGATGCAGAAGGGAGCTGGGTCTGCAGACATGGCACATTAAACCTGGCAAAGGAAGGCCCTGAGAGAGAACTGCTCATTGCAGACACGTGCTGTTGCAACTTCCAGGTCAAGAGATGGGATCCTGACAAAGCCAACTCAAATCTCACCCATGCATCATTGTACTGTATTGTGTTTTAATATTTGGTTAGCGCTTACAACCCTCATGCGGGGCGCTCAATCACTTGTCCGCGGGTGCATCATGCTACCTCGTGCGGATGTGTGGTTGGGAGTGTGCTGTCTTTGCTCTGAGTCTATGTGGGAAGTGTTTCCATGTTGTGTGTGATGACCACTGAGTTTCAATATTCATGTTATGGGACGCGGAACTTAGCGGTGTGATGAATGAGGAACAGTGAGAGATAGGCACACATTCTAATAGTTTGTGTTATGTTGTGAGCACTCTACTGTTGAAGTGGTAATAGTAACACCTGTTGCTTACCGTGCTTAGATTCAGCAACATTGCAATATTAAGCGCGAGCCAGTTATCTTGACACAATGAACCTGTGTGTCCAGTCTGGGGAGCCAGAAGGGTCTTGCCAGTGAACTGAGATCAAGACACTGCGTAAACAAGAATCATGCCGCGGCATCATATATAAACGAATGAACGAATGGGCTCGCTCGTAGGAAGATGGCTCGGCTGATGGACACAGACGTTCAACCGACACAGCCCAAGAAATGGCTGTATGCACATCCAAAACAAAGAACTTATGCACCATATCCAGAGCCGGTAGGCCGCTGGAAGCAAACATGGATGCCTCATCCTTCATTCCTAAAGTGAACATGGGGGTGCTATCGAAAGAGCTGGACACACACTTGGACATCAACAGGGCAGTGGCGGCTGGATGGGAATGGTGGTGAGGGAAGGGGGTTTAGAAGAAAAAAAATGTACCTTATCGTCACTGATCCCCAGCCGCCCTTCTCCTCCTCCGACGCAAGAACAGGAAGCACCCAGCCTCCCAGAATCCCCTGACTAATCATAGTTCTGCTATGGGCGAATTTTGCGGATCTGCGGTCTGTGAAATCGCAAAAAGATCCGCGAGTTTGCGGATTTTCCCGTGAACTTGCGGATTTTTTTGCGATTTGCATAACCTATTACTGGAGTACTTTCTACTGGCTAATCCAGTAAGTGTTACCTCGTTGGGTAAATATATAGTGCTTTCCCTACACTACAGCTGCGTAAAGTGCCAGAAGAGTTGTCTCCAGTGACCATGTGTGTGTTACTATGCCATCGCGCCGAAGGGCGCAGGGGTCCCTTGAGTGAGCTGTTCATCATAGTGGGTAAATGGCGGGAAGATGGTGCACACCGCTAGTGTGTGGGCGGGGCCAAATGGGCGGGGCTTCTATGCGAGTTCACATGCCTCTTGTGTGTATTTATTTATTTTATTTATTTATTTTATTTATATCATTTCTAAAGCGCGCTGTAACCCTACGGGCATCCTGGCGCTGAAAAATGCATCTGAGGGGCTGAGCAGTAAGGACAGAAATGAGGGGAGAAGCTTTATGGAAGTGAGACATTAGGAAATAGCCAGGTCTTTATCCTTTTGCGGAAGAGCATCAGTTCGTTGGTTTTCCTAATTGACAGAGGAAGGCTATTCCAGAGGTGGGCTGCCGCTATGCTAAAGGCTCTGCCCCCATGAGTGGCTTTCCTGATCCTGGGTATACTAAGGAGATTGGTGGATGAGGAACGGAGGGTCCGTGTAGGTTCATACCACTTGAATTTGGTCTGAAGGGGTTTAGGACCTAAGCCATGTGCAGCCTTGAAAACGGTACACAGGGATTTGAAATGGATCCTCTGCTGAATGGGCAACCAGTGCAACTCGGCCAGAGCAAGAGTGGTGGAAGATCGACGTCCTCGGGAGAGCACCATCTTTGCAGCTGCCGCCTGGATGCTCTGAAGTCTGGAGATCAGATAAGCAGGAGATTCCAGTAGCAGAGCATTGCAGTAATCCAGGCGGCTAAGGATGATGCTTCTGACCACGGTTGCTCTGGTGTGTGCTGGAAGTAAGGGCAGCAGCTTACTGTATAAAAGGTCAGAGACCGATCAGAGCAGCAGACGAGGAGAAATAAGCTCCTGGTCATTGCACAGGGATTGCGCTCGTGAAAGTGAAGGATGCACTTTGCCTCCTTCACTTTCACAAGTGCAATCCCTCAAGGGTGCAGGGGTCCCTTGAGTGAGCTGGCCATAAAAAAAAAAAAATCCGCCCGCTCGCGAATTTGTGAATTTTCGGCAATTTTCGGGAGATTCGCAGACCGCGAAATTGCCGAAAATCCGCAAATTTCGCAAGAGTAATGGATTTTTGGCCCATGCTTTTAGTCTGAGCGGGGGAGGCTGGGCATGTTCTCCACCCAGTAGGGAGCTTTGGTGGTCATGGTGAGTCAAAGTCATGAAGTGTTGATGCCTTAAAGAACACTTAAAAGTCCCTAACTTCATGACTTAGACTCACCATGACTACCAAACCTCCCTACTAATTGTACGTTTCTGCTGCTTTCGACACTGTCAATCACTTCATCCTGTTGTACACCATTGACACCCACTGGAGTGCTGATGTGGCGTACGAAAGGCTCCCACCTCATGTCACTCACCCCGTCCAGTGGTTATCTCCAGGATCCAATATTCCTCTCTCTGTGCTCTCTAGTGCTGCTACAGCCTCTTATTGTTTTTTTTTACCTCCTCTTTGTTGAAGATGTCGCATCTCTTCCATACCTTGTCTATCCCCACACAGTCTCACTCTGATATCAAGTGGTCTCAATGCCATCAACTATTGGACAGCGTTTTGGCCCCATAGGCACGGCTTTCTAAAAACAGAAATATCTCTAGTCCCACCTCCTCGACACCTTCTTCGATCATGTTTTATAATCCATCTTCTTCCAACACTCTCGCCCACCACCCACCCACGCAAAGCGTAGACATGTTGTATGACTCACGCATGCAACTAGAGTCTTTTATCACCATTATGGCCATGACTGACGTACCAGCATTTCAGTTTTTGAATATCAGACAGGTTTGCTCACTCCTTCCATCTCATATTGCCAAGCCATTTATTAACTAGGGTGAAGGCATTGTTTTCGATTCGCTGAGTCTATTTCACATCAGTGTACAAGTGACGGCAGAGAGCGGGCTTACATCCAAATCCATGTTCAACCCTCCTGAAATCATGGGTAACAGCAACAATATAGTGTTTGATGTAGTAATAAGGGTTGTTAAGAAAATGGAAACAAAAGATAAGTGCAAGAACACAAGAATTTGACAAAGACTGAATGAATAAGGGTGATGGAAATTAGAAATAATTACAGCGTCACTACTCTTGATGGATACAATGGGGGGAACATGGTCATTATCAGGACAATAGACTACGACAATGAAATTAACACACAACATATTGATACAGGTTGCTGTAGACAGCTGCCCTATAATTATAGAGAGGACATTGCACACCAGCTATGTACAAAATTTGAAAAATTACAGAATTAAGGCCTAATAACTAAAGATGAAAACAGAAACTTGCACACACCTAGACCCATATTCCCATATTCACAACCCATGTGGGTTATTTAATAAGGTTTTATGGAGGCGCACACGTGGTGAAAAGAGACGCAAAGCATTGTAAAGATTTACTTACCTTTATAACGGCCTGGGGGTGCAGAGCAAAATTGCACAGGGCACATGAGCACCACAGAACCTTAGTGTATGAACCAGTTAGTCTGTTTCCAACTGGTAGATCAACTGTGTTGGGCAATAAATCCTCAACAGAAAGATCAGAACACTATGTAGATGTGTTAATAAAACTAATGCTTGCAAATCCCCCTTCATATGTAAATGCTCTTAGCATATTCTAAACATGATTATATTACAGTGGATAAGGCCATGGGATTTATAGCATTATATCTTCATTTTGTTTACACATCTGTCCACATCAAAGAAAGATTATTGACACTACAACAGTATTTAGGCCAACAATTAGCAAGCACCTATGAACACACCCTAATGACTATAAAGATGAAGTAACTAATTTTATAAACAATATGTTTCGACATAAAAAATTATTAAATAAAGAATCAGAGAGAACAGAAATGGGGCCCAGATTTGCTACCTCTTATGTCAAACTTTTCATGAAGTGGTTTGAGGGGGCGTGTGTTTAGGACCCATCAGCCGGTAAAATGAATTCAGAAATGTTCTATTATAGAAGAATATCTGACAACATATTGATGATCTGCATATTAAATGTTGTAAGTCTTGTTGAGATTTTTTTTTATACTTGAAATGTATCAAGTTTAATATCAGATTCACCATGTAACACAACTGGTAGAGAGTAATTTATTTGGATGTGGAAATATTTGTAGAGCGTGCAGGTGTGAGTAGCAGGCTTTACAGAAAGGAGAGTGCACATGAAGCTATATTACATGCTGTCAGCTCTCACACCCATCTCTGTAATGAACAAGATGTGATATAAGTTTGAGTGACATGAAAGCAGGACTTCATTCTATTCATATGGTTAAGACAAGTTAAGACATATGGTTAAGACTGAGGTCCTGCCACTATGCCCTGGTCAAAACCAAGCGTATTACGAAAGCTATGCTTAACTCTTCTAAAAGAGAATCATGTATGTTCCTGTCCCCTCTACACCCTCTCTAATCGTATCGAGACACAGGTGGTGAACTCCCCTCCGTTTGCAGAGTTTTCTGCACTCCATGCTCCGCGGAGCTCACGAAGTGCAGAACACTCTGCTCGGCATAGTGGAGCTGAGTTTTTTCCGCGCTCTCCAATGGTAAATTGGCGAGTTCGAGCTGCCGCTCAGTTCGAATTTCTACCCGCGTGGCAGGAAGATCAGCGCGGATGGCAGTTCGCGCCACACTCTGCCGCTTGCGGAACTTCGATGAGTATTTTTTGTCACTCCGCCCAGGCCAGGTCGTATCATCTAAACCTTTTTTCCCTGATCAGTCTTGCTTGCTAGGTACACATCTACTACTGAGGCCTTTTGCATGACTTATGCGTTTGAATAGACATTGGTATTACCATTAGGTCCATCACGCCCGCATACCTGCTTTTAAACATCTTAAAGAATTCCTCACTCTTTCAATTTAATGCTGCCAACCCCTTTCTTAATATGTATGGACAAAATGTAAATTCTGGCCATTCATTGTGAAAGGTCTGCATATTTTTTGTTTATAGGCAAACAATTTTGCAAATACTTTTTTGCATGAGCATTATTCTAGAGAACTCTTTTTCTGTTAAATAAATCACTCACTAAAAGTGGGTTCCAGCTCAGATTATTTTTTGTTGTTGTTGCAAATCCTACTAACTGGACTTCCAAAGGTCTCTGTCTTGCTCTTAGGTAAAAGGATCTACTTCACTGTGTCGGCATATCGAGGACAAAAACATCAACCTGCCCAAATATTATGCACAAAATGTTACTAGCACGATATTGTGACAGTAGGTATATAGAGATAAATATAGATTTACTGGGCCAGATTCACAGAACAAACTTAAGACAAAATCCTAAACTTACTACTTTTGGTATTCACAGAAGTTAGGATTTTGTCTTAAGTTTGTCTTAAGACAAACGTAAGACAAAATCCTAACTTAAGTCTGTCTTAAGTCTGTCTTAAGACAAACGTAAGACAAAATCCTAACTTCTGTGAATACCAAAAGTAGTAAGTTTAGGATTTTGTCTTAAGTTAGTTCTGTGAATCGGGCCCGCTATTCTTAACTGCACATATATGTATCTTAAAGCTACATATCGCCAAATACCTACATACAGCTACTAGTTGCTTCGAAGAAAAACACGAGGACACCAGAGATGACCTAGTCAACTGCCTCTCGGAAATAGCCCTTGGATGACGGAGCACTGTCTGAAGCGGAATGCTGCGAAGTCTGAAATCCTACTCTTCGGAGAACCTCACTAACACTGGAAGGACACCTGGTGGCCTCAGTCCCTAGGAGCTGCCCCGGAACCTAAACGTGTTGAAAAAATCCTGGGCATGCTGATCGACAAGGCCTTGACCATGCAAGACCAAGTGCGAGCACAATGCGGAAAAGGTTTAGCTATGCTAAAGCTATTCAAGGACCCCTCTAACCTGCAGAAAGACTATCACTCAGGCTTTACTCTCTAGTAAACTGGACTACGGGAATGCTCTTTATGTGGGCATGCCTGAGTATCTTTTCTCCCGACTTCAGGTGATCCAAAATGCCGCTGCTGAGCTGGTTTGTAACAAAAGCAAATACAGCTCAGCATCAGAATGTTTGAAGGAGCTCCACTGGTTACCTGTGCCTCAAAGGGCCAAGTTTAACCCCTTGCATGCTGCCGCGATTCTGCGGCTGTGCGGCCCCATTCCGATCGCGGGTGGGGTCATGACGGCCCCCAGCCGTCATCAGCACATGAGCACTGTAGTGCATGACGGCTGGGGGCCATCATCAGCATGCAAGGGGTTAAGCTACTGTGTTTTGTACACAGAGGACTACACAGATGTGGCCCCTGAATATTGCAGGAGAAAATTGAATTCTACATACCCACATGAAAACTGAGGTCCTGCCACCATGCCCTGGTCAAAACCAAGCGTATTACGAAAGCTAGGGCAGGGGGCCGATCCTTTTCCAATCTGGCGGCTGCCCATTGGAATGAACTTCCCTTAGACCTTCGCCTAACGAACGAATACAGACCATTCAGGAAGAAGCTGAAAACATGGCTGCTTCCCAGAATATAGATGCTGGCACCTGCAGCCCCTTAACATAGTTCCCTCTGCTCCTAGATGATGAGTCCTTCATTACGCTTCCTAGCGCCGTGATATCCCTCGGGATGAATGTTGTGCTTAATAAATATAAATATATCAATATCAATATAAATATCGCGCCGGGACACTCTTTGGAGTAGCCGAGCGCGTTACAAATGCATATAACAATAACAACAACAGATACAAATATATGTGGAGCTAAGTATAGTGTATCTACTCTCGCCTGTATATACTTACCTTCATGATATTCTAGTAGTCGTATTTCGGCATGCCGGTGGTTAAACATCGATATTCTGGTCGCAATATTTTCACTAACTGACCTCTTCTCTTCCCATCTCTCACCCACATCGCGCCTCCCTTCCCGTGCATAAGATGGCTGCTGACTGCAAGCAGCAGGGCCCAGGATAAGATTCTCACTGTGCTGATCACGGCCAAGATGGCTTCTCCCTCACCCATCTGGGACCCTCTCCTGATGAGCCCCTCCCACTCGCACCTGGACTCTGCCCGCCATCTTGTGGTACCCACACGTCCTTGTGCTCACACCCCCTTACACCTCGCCCCCCTGCATTGGTCTGTGCTCCCTCAGTTTCTCTGGGACTTGTCCTCAGTGCATCCGAGAGCCACCGCCTGGAGCTGGGAGCCCTCACAGCAGGTCTGGGCTGCAGTTTGTCTCTCTTTCCTCCTCAACCTCCCCTGTACGTTCACTATTGTTGTCTTGTTTTATTTTCCTAGTTCACTTCCCCATGGTGTTTTAATCTCACATAGGCCAACACCCACCCAGCCCTTTGTCTTGTTGCACCATTTGGTTTAAGTTAATACAACATTGTCTGTAGAAATGGTAGTTGATACTTAGCACATAAAATCAGACCGAGAAAAATTGATAAAACGCCTCAGGAATTGTGTGAAAAAGAGAGCTTTGCGATGTGTAAAATTTGGAAACCTTAAAAGAAGTGCAGCAGCTTCAGCAGCCCCCTGGGGCGGCAGGGAACTGTTGCCTGACAGCGAGGGATGCGGCAGCGGTTAGCTCTGATGTTAAAATCACCAAAGGAAAACATCTTATTGAAATCACAATGGTACCTTTGAAGTAATCAGATACTCATTTTCAAATCATCCTAAAGGCATCAGGGGCAATATCATCTTGTAGAGTAATTGGGTACTCATTTTCAAGTCATCCTTCAATCATCAGGAATAATGACACCTTCTGAAGTCATCAGATACTCATTTTCAAGTCATCCTTCAATAATCAGGAATAATGACAACTTCTGAAGACATCAGATACTCATTTTCAAGTCATCCTTAAATCATTAGGAATAATGACACCCTCTGAAGTCATCAGATACTCATTTTCAAGTCATTCTTAAATCATCATTAGAAATGACACCTTCTTAAGTCATCAGATACTCATTTTCAAGTCATCCTTCAGTAATCAGGAATAATGACAACTTCTGAAGACATCAGATACTCATTTTCAAGTCATCCTTAAATCATTAGGAATAATGACACCCTCTGAAGTCATCAGATACTCATTTTCAAGTCATCCACAAATCATCAGGCTGAGCTTTTAAGCTTTGCTTCTGACTTCTAGAGCTTGATGATGTCTGATGATGTAAAAATGATTTCGAATGTAGTTGGATGATCATCAGATGATTCCAGAATGGATTCTAGTAATCCTGTTTGCCCTGCAGCTGGAAGCTCGCCTCAGCACAGCTCCTGTTCTGCTGAAGTTCAGTGTATTCCAGTGACATACACATTTCTGTGTGGAGTATTTACACTTCAGGTTACTGCTCAGCTCTCTAGCAGCCCCGCCAAAGGGACTCTCCCATAATGCACAGCGCGGGGCCTGCCAGGACGCCATCTTCCCCGAGTGGAACCTGTAGCAGCCTTCTTGGTGCAGCCCATAGCAACGCTCTGGCTCCACAGTGTCACAATATCTAGATGCCAATGTCTCGGGCACCACAGTATTTACTCTCTTCTTATGTTGCACAGTTTGCATTGTGTGATGCATAGACCCACAGTTGCATACAATCCCAGTGGGCCTGTGTGTATAGTATAGTGTATGCACCTGCCATGTCCCAGTTACGCGCATGCGTGCACACACGTGCACTTGGTTGCTCAAGACTGGATGAGGTGATGCGGGAGACAAGTACGCAAGATAGAGGTGCGTAGAGCTCTTGCAAAGCCCTTGTAAGTTACTAATGTTGAGGTTGAGTGCTGTGCCCGCGTGACCTCAGAGTGCAGGCTGGACCTCACGGGTCACAAGAGGTCCTCCGGGGGCGTGGCCCAGCAGAGATCTCACCCGCAGGCAGGGTCGTGTTGGTAACGCGGGCACTCGGGCAATGCCCGAGGGGCCGGTGTCCAGTCCCAGCTGTGGGCTGCTTGAGCAGTCTGGGGGGGCCAATTTGGGTGGTTTCTACGTTGTTCGGCATGCCGGTAGTTAAACATCGATATTCTGGTCGCAATATTTTCACTAACTGACCTCTTCTCTTCCCATCTCTCACCCACATCGCGCCTCCCTTCCCTGTGCATAAGATGGCTGCTGACTGCAAGCAGCAGGGCCTAGAATAAGCTTCTGTTCTGATCACGGCCAAGATGGCTTCTCCCTCACCCATCTGGGACCCTCTCCTGATGAGCCCCTCCCACTCGCACCTGGACTCTGCCCGCCATCTTGTAGTACCCACACGTCCTTGTGTTCAGACTCACTTACACCTCGCCCCCCTGCATTGGTCTGTGCTCCCTCAGTTTCTCTGGGACTTGTCCTCAGTGCATCCGAGAGCCACCGCCTGGAGCTGGGAGCCCTCACAGCAGGTCTGGGCTGCAGTTTGTCTCTCTTTCCTCCTCAACCTTCCGTGTACGTTCACTATTGTTGTCTTGTTTTATTTTCCCCGTGGGGGTCTGAGTGGCCTTTCTGGAGGCAGATGGGCTTCTGTTACCTCCCTTTTACCAACGGGCAGAGGTGTCACTCCTTTTCTCTCGCTGGGCCGGCCCATGAATATATGCATATTGAGCGGGGGCAGGGGCCTGAGCAGAAGTGGCCTCACCTGTTTTCAGGTGTGTTTCACCAGTCTAAACTGATCCAGCAGAGGGCGCCCTCCTTCATGGCTGCTGATGTTAATGATATGGAGGCTCGAGCTCAGCTTCGGACTCAGCTCTGGGGGTGTGAAGGGATGCGTGAAGATGCAAAGGGTTTTTTCTCTCACCAACTTTGCGCCCTTTTCTCATAAACACGAGAAAGATGCAAAGGTTATGAAGGTGTTCTGAGGATGGGGTTTCATGTGAAAGACTGGATTTTTCATCCATTTTGCCAACAAACGTAAATGGACGCAGCCGAAGCGCTGAGTCTTGAAAGGGTAGCGAGGAACAGGACACAAGGTCTGCGCGTGCACACAAAATACTCGTGTACCACAAACTTCTTACGTTTTAAAGCTCTGTTTAATGTTATGCTGATTTTGTTTTTTTTCTATTCACTTATATGTAATAAGATGCTGCAGAACGCAATTTGGGAAATTTGCATCTAACCATTGTTGTCCAATTGATTTTTGTTTTTCTCGTCTTTATAATGTGTACTGTTGTTGGTGCTCTCTTTCAGGATATTATTTTATATCTTAACAAAGATTATTATTATTATTATTATTATTAATATTACTCGTAAGGTACGGGAGCAACGTCATGGCGCGCTGCGTAAGAGAAAAGGTATGCAAGGCGTACATGCGTGAAAAATACTCATGCTTATGCATTGCTCACTGTTTTACACCAACAGAGCAAATAGTGCATCGTTTTTCAGCACCTGCTAACACTGTTGAGAGCAAAACTACTCTGTGACGTCAACGAAGGGCAATCGTTAAAATTGGTGAATTACATGAAGGCCAGCAATCGAGAAATGCACAAAACTGCTTCAGCTATAAAAACTTGACACGCCTTTCGTGATATGTTCAACTCATTTTGTCTATTATGTTCTTTTCTTTAGGGCCATTTGCGTAGAGTGCTGGCTTTGATGTGACCCTAGAAAGTTGAATGCTATTGTGAGTTGGCGCACGCCTTTCACCACTGGCGGTGCGGTGCACAGGTCCCCTGACCGCTCTCTGTGCTTAGGGGAAAACATATTTTGGGTAGCGTGACCAACTGGCATGGGTGGAAATTCAGGATGGTAAGTGTAAAAATTCCAGCCAAAGGGTCAAAATTCAGGACAAAAATTCGGGAGAAAAGGTAAGTTTTACAGAGGAGGTCACGCAATAGTATTTAAGTAAGTAAATAGACAAACACTTAAGTACAAGTCAAAATATGTTTATATTAGGTTGAGACAATCGTGCACGTCACGGTTTTTCAGTATGGCCGCAGCTTGCTACCTTAGACGATTCAAAACTCGCGTCTCGCTCCAGCAGGTACATTAGTCACCAGACAATGGTGAACCGCACCTGAATATAAGTGAGGCCGCTTTTATTGTCGATTCTTCCTGGTCATCTCTGTGATCGATCACCGACAGGACTTCTGCTGCTCCAACCCTGAAAGCACGCGCGCCATCGACACACCAGGAAAGGGCCTGATTGGCCAGTCTGGCCCAGAATAGCATCCCCTAGAGGGGCAATGCAGACCAACAGAACCCGCTGATGTCTTCCAAAATGCTCCAGCCATTGCAGGACAGATGTTTAGCGTCAGAGGGAGCGACACTGAAAAGCAAGCATTGGCAAAGTCAACAGGTCAGTCATTGGCTGCCACCTACCACTGACTGTGGGCCCACCGAGACGCCTGCACTCACCGGCTGCTCTGGGAGGCGGCGTCTCCATGGGGCTTCTCTGCTCCTCTTCAAGGGCGGCCGGCAGGGCTCTCTGTCACCGAGGCTCCCTCCTCTGCGTGGGAGCCCCGCAACACTGGTGCGGTGTTGCTGGCGGCCCCGGGCTCTCCCTCATTTCTGGGAGCCCCAGGCCGCGGGAGGCCATGACTCGGCCGGCTTTTCTTTCCTGGGACTTCCTCCTTCCCGCGCTCCCCCAATCAGAGCGCGGCTGCGGGCGGGACTTCCCTTCAGAGCCGGAAGTCCAGCCCCGCGACAGGCACTACGGTGCCTGACTTCCTGTGTGCGGTGCGAGGGCCGCGGCGGTGATTTGCGGCGCACATTGAGGGGTAGGCAACCTCGTAATATAAAAGTAAGCGTCGGGGTGGGCACCCAACGTAATTTAAATATCAGCAACACGGGCAATCGGCCTCCATGCAGGGTGGGCACCTGCCACTTTAAATAACCAGGCATAACACAAGATGGGCACCTGCGAGGCACAAAGAGGATGGGGGGAATCCCTACGAAGGGGGGTTCCCTTGGCGAGGACTGCAGCACTGTGCTGCTCAACCCCCCAGCTCTCTCTCTTTTTCTAGGGAAGTCAAATAAAAGCTCCCAGTCCAAGAATAGGCGCAGGAAGGCTGTCACAAGCCTGGGGAAAAAACCCACAAAGGAGGAAATGGGTCCCAGAGGTCCTGGGCATAAGAGATGGAGCACAGCAGCTCCCAGCAAGGCAATTCCTCCAGAATCCAGGGGCTGGGCAGGGCCCAGGGAGGCAAGCCTGCCCCTGGGCCCCAGCAGCAGCACACCCCTGGTAGATTCAAGTCGAGCACAAGAACATTTAACATGAGGTCACAGCCTCTTTTTATACACCAAATCCCTTTGTCTCCAGGGTGTAGGGTGGGGGAAACCAGACGCAGCTGGTTCTGGAGCACTTTGTTTTGCTCAGCCCCTCTCCCTATTCACAGGACAGGCCAGGGACATCAGACGCACCACAGGGGGCGGAGCCAGCATTGTGGAGGGAAAGCCCAGCCCTATTCAGGTCCCAGGGGCAGCCCCTCCCTGCCATCAACATGCAGATCTCCCCATTCACCACTGGGGCAGACCCATCCTGACTCCAGGAGCCTGGCAAACCAGCCAGCTCCAGCCAATCACAAGCCAGACAGTCAAATCACATTTACTGCACAGGCAGGCCAACTTCTAGAAGTGGCACTTCCACACAAGCCACATGAATGCCGCACACATCATCGCGCAGCATTCAATCTCACAAGCGCGCACATACCAAACTCGAGCTTGCACTCCCCACGCATCAGGAATTACCAGGGACACACACATTCCCCATGCATTCCCATGGGAGGGCAGGCCAATCTCACACACGCACTCAGAGAGCGCACGCACTTTACACTGCACCACAGTGCTAAAGTGCGCAAAGACCAGAAATCATTAAACTGATGTAACATTAAAAAGGCAAAAAGTTCAGGTGTGAACCTGCCAGAAGGGCCAAGTCCAACACCTAGGTACTCATAATATATGAAATTTTCTAGAATTATAGCTGTACGGATAGGATATACACACTGTCAGGTAAGCGGGTAGGCAGGTAGATAGATAGATAGACGGACGGACAGACAATTGTATAATGTTTTCTTTGTATTAAATAAAGAGAAAGTTGGCAATATTAAACAAAATAATTCTTACCACCTGTTGTAAATGTCAAATGCTTTTGTTCACTGGTAGTATTTCTTTTTAGAGACAGAATACCGTCCCACCACCATCACAGTAATGCTCAGTACTGAAGGGACTGGGATATGGCCAGACCAAGGGGCTAGTAAACAACAAATTGCCTTGGCTGGCAAGATGCAGTAATGGTATGATCTAAAAATATACAATCAATGTGGATATGGCTTACGGCTGGAAAGGCCAACTTTTAAAGTGGGGAACCAGGTTTGAGTCTCTGCAGGATGCTCAACATTGTGTGTAATTGTTAATAAAAAAATGTAAACAAAGAGGGGACAAAGTGTTTCATATATTGTGAGGGGCAAGCAGAGATGAGGGGGTTGGGGTACGAACAGGTACCTTCTGGCATTTGATGTTGGTCTTTGAATGCTTAGCAAATGTGACTGAGATAACAGCATGACTTACAGCCCTGTTTACAGAAACAGCATTTGAGCAAAGCTAAGCTCAAGAGCAAGAATGCTCTGGAAATAGAAAGGGGAGCTACACCAAACACGAGATGAAACCTAAGAACAGATAAACAACCAAAGCGTAATGATACAGTACTTAGTCCCTGCTCTATGGGAGAAAATAGGAAGACAAAAAGAAGTGAGAAAGAGAAGGAATGACCACTAGCAAGCAAGGATTTTTAAAGGACACTGAAATAAACAAATGAAAAGCAGTTAATCCCACACAGAAGTATATACTAAAGTATATATAAGAGGTCTTGAAAGCTCAACCTGATAAAAAGCATGGGTGACCATGTACCACTCAAGGTCCGCTCCTTCGATACAAAGTGGTGAAAAGCAGCACTAATTGTGCTACAAAGCTCACTTTTCCAGCAGATTATAGTTTTGCACTGGAGTAAATACCCTTCCAAGACTAGGCGATGCGTTGTGTCTCTTTGCGGCGGAGCAAAGTCCGGATAAAACTGCCTCACAGTGGGCCAGAGGGAGCACTAGAAATGTAATCAGATTCCAGCCACGGCGGGCACCAGATTGGCAGGTTCACCCTCCGGAGACCTGGTAATAACAGCGTGAGGGCTCTGATACGGCAGGAGAGGGGGCTCTCGGAGACGGCAGCGGAGGGGGGCAGGCATCGCTACCCACATCCTGCCAGTGGCTTTGTCGCCACTTCATGAAATATGGATGTACCTCGGGGAGAAAAATGTCCATTTGTGACTTCAATATCTTTTGCCTTCAAAACTCCAGTTAAATATTTATTTCTGACTCAGAGCTGACTGCTTGTTTGAGCTCTGCGCTCCCCACCTTCACTTACCTCTGCTGCACCCCCTGAACTGTACCTTCTGCTCTGCAGTTTCATCTCCTATGACAGCTCCCCCCTGGTGTGCGCTGTCCCTGATCTGAACCCCTCAACGGACACCCTTCCCTGCTCCCGACACGCAAGCGCCCGTACTCTGAATCACAATCCGCCGCCTCTTTTCTGGTCCTTTTTGACTGGTCTGGAACCTACAGTCCTTTGGTGCGTCCTCCTGTCCAGCCTTCATCTCCAGAACTCTGTAGGGTGACTAGATTTCCAGATCGAAAAACCGAGATGGACACTAACATAGAAATAGGACAAAATGTCCTATTGCATCTTAGGGCATCATATATATATCTTGGCGCACTGCCGGTGGGGGGGATGAGGTCCTCTTGTGTCCTGAGGACCTCAGGACACAAGTGTACTTAATTCCTGAACAGCAGTATACCAGGAGACGCGTTTGCAGAGTGGTGTAAAAAGGGGGCGTGGCCTCAGACCACTCTCAGCAATCCAGCTGTGTGGGGCTTACTGGAGGTACCTGGTGGGCTAGTTGGCCCCCAGGGACCCTCATGAGGAAAGGGGACTTCATCCCCCAACCAAGAGAGCACCAGGAGGCATGTTTGCAGAGTGGTGGAGAAAGGGGGTGTGGCTTCTGTCCACTTCTCAGCAATCCTACTGTGTGGGGCTTACTGGAGGTAAGAGGTAGGCTAGTTGGCCCCTTAGGACGCCCAACAGTGACAGGGACTTCAATCCCCACCCAAGAGCGCGCCAGGGAGCGCATTTGCAGAGTGGTGGGCAAAGAGGGCGTGGCCTGTTATGAGAACTTAGCAATTCTGCTTTGTGGTACTTACTGGAGGTAATAGGAGGGGGAGGTGTCTCCCAAGGATGTCCTTGGGGGCCAACTACCCCTGTTGTTACCTCCAGTAAGTCCCATATAGTAGGATTGCTAAGACGTCTTCGGAGGCCACGCCCCCTTTCTCCACCACTCTGCAAACGCACCTCATGACAGACTATAGGTTGGGGGATGAAGTCCACTTCATTCCTGAGGGGCTTTGGGGGCCACGAAGCCTTCCTGGTACGTCCTGTAAGTCCTACGCAGCGGAATTCCTGAGAGCTGGTTGGAGGCCCAGCACCCTTTCTGTACCACTCTGAAAACGTGACTACTGCTTATAAAAGCATCTATCTGCACCTCTGATTTAGAGGTAGTTTTAATCCCCATGCCCTATTATGTACTAGTTCAAGAGAAACAGCAGAACCCTACTCACTAAGGAACCAGGGAAATAGTTATATAGGAAAAACGGTGGTTCCTGTGGCATGATATACTATGAGGTTATGATACATAAGCACAATCGTAATATAGAGGGTTAGATGATGGCAGAGCGCGCAGGAACTACTAACACACCGATTCCAGTGTAGTATATTTTATGGATTTTTAAAACAATAAAGTTAGGAGTAAACGTTATACATCAAAGCGACATTTGTGCGTAGTGTCCCAAGTGACAGAGGGAACCTGAACCTAAGTGACAATGCGAATATTATATACAAGGTTTACACAGTTTGTACAAGTCGACCACTATCAAAATAATTCCATATGAACAGCAGCTATATACAATGATATGTGCTGGGAAAATTGTTTGCTGCTTCTGTTTGTCGACGGCGTTTCAACCCTCAAAACAATGTGGGGTCTCTTCAGGACTATTGATGAAGGGACATCTGAGTTTATGATTGCGCAGCCTTGTGAAAATGATGTGCCACACGTGAAGAATAGAGGAAAGGGGTTTACTCACATGAGGAACCATCTGGGTACTCAATGTGAGGACAGGCTGTCAATCCAATGGGGTATGTAGGTAGGCCAGAGGGGCTCAATTAATTTTACTCCACAGCCGTAGCGTTGTAAAATCCATCTGCGGATTAACAGTGACAATGCACTGTAATCAGTCATTGTACCCGATCAAGCTGACTGACGCGGCCTTTTCTGAATCTACATGCAGAGTGCTGTCCCGCTTTTCTAATCATCTACCTAGAGAAACTCCCAGTGCATTGTCCCCAGAGTATGTCCAACCCCCTTTCTTTGTATAAGTATGGGACCCCAGTACTTAGGACTTCTGATTACACCTGGATGAAACTCTGGTACATATATTCTGGAACTTCGACATCCTACACAACTAGAAGACGGAAGAATCTCCCTTACAGTCAAGGAGTGACTCCCCTGTTCAAATAGGCACCAAAGAAGCATCTTGCTGGTCTGCATTTCCGAAGCTCCCACTGGACTCCAAAGTATTTATGACTCAGGATATGGACTTCCAGACTTCTCAGAGGCCAACACGAGATCCTAGCAAAGCTGAGACGCAGCCCTCACGAGTGACGTGGAACCAGAACTCCTGGACACCATGCACATTTGCTAGTGCATCGATTTCCCGAGGTTTACTGAAGTTGTGCTTTCGGTTACTTGTAGTCCTAGCCCCGAGCACCATCTGCCCTGAAGATTGTGGGCCTACACTCCATGAGTATTCCGCGAGCCCGCTTCTAGCATTTCTGATGGAGGCCCCTTTGCGATCCCTGGTCTGTCAACTGGTGGGTCCCCACGAAGGTAACTCTTCTGTTTCTTGGGCTTCCCTGGTTTCTCCAGTTGTGCCCTGACTCCCTACCAAGAGGTGAGTCCATCAGACCTTGCTGGTCTGCACAAAAGCCAATCTCTGCTTTCTGCATAGGTTGCTGTTGCCAAGGCTTGTTGGGTCCAATCCGGAAACCAACACAGCAGCACTCGATATCCTTTGTGGGACAGCTCAAATCCAGCATCTGCTTGTCATCAACACCTCCTGGTCCTCGTGGCTGAAGAGTCAAGCTTCACCTTCTTCACCTGTAAGCACCTGACATTGGTGGGCATCCTCTGATCGCCTTACTGGTCACTGACAAGTGGCCCAGACTCTGTACCCTCTGCTTTCAAGTTCTTCTCATCCTTGATCCAGGCTTGGATCACACCGGACACTTTCCACTTGGACACCAGCAGCACTTTGCAACAGATCGCCATTGACAACGACAACGAAAAGACACCTATGCACCCGGCTTCCCTGGGTGAGGTACCTTGAGTACTCCGGTGCTCCCACAAAAGTTCATGGTGATTCATGGCTGTGTTTAGACACTGCACGCATCGCCCGTGGGTCCCCTGTGTCACTACCTTGGGTGGTTCCTGGTGGCACCAGCAGTTCTGAAGGCTCTAGGCCTTGTATCTATGTAAGTCGTGGTATGTATACCACTTTCTTAATATATGGTTTGGTACACCCCTAGGGCTCAATGTATTTTGTGCTAATTTACTGTGTGCTATTACGTTTTTCTTATGTACTTTTGCCTCTGGCCACATAAAAAGACTAGAGGGATGTGGTTAGAATAAATGCATATATTGTATATATATATATATATATATATATATACCTGGTGTGGTTCTCCTTTCATTTGGTCATTCACGGGATTATAGACCGGTAAAACAAGCTGCTTTACATTCCTTCAAGATTTAGCCTGAAGGCTGCTCTCCACAGCTACCACTAGGGTATCTTTCTATAAAGGTTGTCTTTAACCTACCATCAATAAGGGGTTGTTTGGACTTGTGCAAGGTGCCCACTAGAATAGTGGACAGCATATGATAGGCCAACTTCTCACATTGGTGGCAGCGGTGGGATTCCAGCTTGCCATTGTTTTACCAGATAATCTCAAGTGTTTGATCATTTGAAAACCACCAAAGGTACCAGAGATACATATAATACAAGCTTAAATTCAGTAAGTTCTACTGAACTTAGAATTGTGTGTCATGGGCCTAGCACACTCTTTCTACAACTCAAGAGAATTTAGTAGGTAAACAACTAGAGTAGGTAGTGCATACACCACACCTCACTAGTTATGTCTTCAGGGCCAGAAACCAGTCGGTCCCTGCCAGATGTCACTACATTACAGTCATCCAAGTATGACACATTCCCTTTTCTAGAGTTAAGGGCTCTGTGTACTATGAGGAAACTGAAGACAGGCAAAAGTGCCAGTACCCAACGCCTCTGAGAGGTACTACTGTTACATGACCTGAGCATGGCTTCAGAGCCTGAAAGGGTAGGCAGTGTGGTGGGAGCAGCAGAGGAGGAAGATCCCAGTGGTCCAATCCCATAGGAATCAGACTCTGATGCTGACCAAGCAGGTGACAATGGCCTTGACCTGGATGCAGCAACTCCTACTGGAGATGGAGATGGAGGCCCAGTGGGTCGTTTCTTTGTCCCCCCAGGAAGAGTTGGAGGTGTGTCTAGATGGCCAAGATCTCCTTCAGTGGAATCTAACCATTCTGACACATCTATAGGGACATCTGTCTCTTCTCATAGGAGGGACACCTCCCAGGAGAAGAGCGAGCATCAGATGAGACTTGAATAAGCTCAGCTGAGGATAAGGAGACAAAGAGTAGCCTTAGAAAGGGAGTCCCTAGAGCTTGAAAAAACTAGAAAAAAGATGGGACTAAAGTCCCATGGTGGCAGCAACTTCCCTAGTGGTAGAGAAAGGTCTTATTACCATAGAAACTTAAACAAGATTCTCCCTCCCTACCAAAGTGGGGATGACATCCACAAATGGATGACTGCCCTGGAAAGGGCCTGCAAAGTTCAGAGGGTCTCCCAGGAGCAGTGGGCAGCAATCTTGTGGCTCTCCTTTGCAGCCAAGGAAAGCTTTATTCGGCAGCTATATAAAACAGTCATAAAAGCACAAAACTTAAAAACGCATAATGTTATTTATTAGGGGTGGGCGTAGTTCGCGAAGTAGCGCTACGCAAAGCTACGCGAAGTGCACTTCGCACTACGCGAACTTCACGTAGCACTACGCGAGCTGTGTAGTAGCATGTTCGCACTGTGCAAGATGCATTTTCAATGATTGCACAGTGCGAACAAGCATCCGGCACTGTGAAATCATTGAAAACGGCATCTTGCACAGTGCGAGCTGTAGTTTTCTGCCGCTCGAGTAGATTTTTACTCGAGCGGCAGCTTTCTCAACACAAACTGGTAGTTTCTCATCGGGAGCGGTCGTGAGCATGCACGACCACTCGCAATGAGAAACCTGACCTCCCCGCCTTGAGAGTCTTGCTAGGATGTCATTTTGCTTGCTCGCGGTCGCGAACATGCCGTTGAGGAACGCGAACAAGCAAAAAATGACCGCTGCACTACGCTACGCTGCGCTACGCGTGTTCGCACTGTGCTACGTGCAGCTCGCGTAGTGCGAAGTTGCGCAAACTTCGCAAACTACGCGAGCGTAGCGTAGTGCTTCGCCCAGGGTTATTATTTACAAGTAAAATCACAATACAAATACTTTTTACAATACTATACCATAATAACAACACTTTGCAGACAAAGGTAGAGACAAGCTCCTCACTGTAAGAGAAGAGGATGCTGATGATTATACAGTCCTGAATAGTGCTCTGATTGAGGGGTTTGGCCTCACCACTGAACAGTATAGAATACAGTTCAGAGATACACAAAAGGCTCAGACCCAGGACTGGGTTGACTTTGTTGATTGTGCCACTAAGGCTCTGGAGTGCTGGTTACTGGGCAGTAAAGTGTGTGAATATACAGGATTGTATAACTTGATCATGAGAGAGCAGATCCTTAATAACTGTCAGAATCAGCTGTTGCCTCAGTAAACAGATTGAAACCATATGTTGACAGGGCTGACACGGGCTTGCTCATGGCTACTGATGATGGACAGGAGGGCCCTCTCCCAGACCTGCTCTCTCAGAACCCTGATGATGGGTCAGTTGATGGTGTAGCTTTGGCAGGCAGCCTCACTGCTCCGTAACAAGCTGATTGTAGACAAGTGCTCAATCAGTTCAGACATATGTTTTCACTGACTCCAAGTCAGACTACCTGGTGCACTCATGAAGTGGACACTGGGGACAGTCTGCCTGTTAAAAATTAGATTTACAGGCAACCTGATCATGTCAGGGACTGTATCAGGACAGACGTCCAGAAAATGTTGGATCTGGGAGTTATTGAACCCTCAGATAGCCCTGGGGCTAGTCCAGTAGTCTTGGTGCCTAGACCTCACACCCAGTGTGGTAAGAGAGAGATGAGGTTTTGTGTAGACTACAGGGGTCTCAATGCAGTCATTAGGACTTTGTGATGTTTTCTCTACGAGCCTCGTGTGGATTCTTAGCTTTCCTCTGGTTTTCTCCCGTATTTCTTTTCTCTGTATTTTCCACATCCTGTCATCCAGAGTTTTGTTGTTCATTCCTATTCTGCCTCCTTACATTCCTGTATTGGCCAGTGGGTATGTTTTGGGGCATTTATTCGTGGTTCTTTTTCTCCTTTTCTCTGATTATGTTATTTTGTTCTTTTTCTTTTCTGTACAGTAGGGAGGATGGTTCTTATATCTTGGTTTGCCTCTATTCTGTGCTTCTCGTATCCTTTCCTGTTGCTCTCTTCTTTCATTGGTTTCATGTTTCTTATTTCCTCAGTTTTTTCTTGTTTCTTCATTGGTTTTTTTATATATAAAGAAGAAAGGGGGATATGGTGTATCTTGACTCTGATGTTATTCTAGCCCTGCCAATGGAATCCTGCTGTAGTGACATAACATGCAATGTTGGGAGTGAAATACTCGCAGTTGGCTGGGCTGAGCAGCATGCTGGCTGCTCCCGGTGGGGTCTCGTTCTAATCTGCTTGTGATTTTGTAACTATGCTGAATAAACCTCTCTGAAACACCTCTACTTGTGTGGACCTGATCACTACAAGTGTCCATAATCTTGATTTAAAACATGTTATGCCCCTAGTCCAAGCCCTCTCCTCGCAGGGCCCTTCTACACCCGGGGAAGGGGTTCTTGTCCCTCCTTGGTTGGAGACATTCACACCTAATAAAACTAATGTGGG
The DNA here is from genome assembly GCF_964261635.1 of Lissotriton helveticus. NCBI lineage: Eukaryota > Metazoa > Chordata > Amphibia > Caudata > Salamandridae > Lissotriton > Lissotriton helveticus. The sequence goes on along the minus strand of NC_136065.1, from coordinate 2,127,990,424 downwards.
CTGTTAATGTACAGTTATTCAAATATTATGCTTTATCAAAGATTTTCCGTTACGTCTCATGCGGTCGTAAGTTTTTGCTGACGTCCCTCTGCAGTACGACGCAGTCAAGGGTGGCAGACCCTGAACTCAAAGTCCATGCGCTGCTCAAGGGATTGGGTTTTGTGAAATAAGTGCACAGTTTTCAGCGGGAGGTGTGTTAAATCTGTCATCCGTATCCTTTTAACTATAACTTGCCCCTGATTGTCAGTCTGTCAGTCAAATTCACTTCATTCGGTTAATTAAAACCATAAAAGTATACTACAAAAATACATTACAAAAAAAGTCCAAGAAATATTAAATAAACATAATCATCACGATTTATCAAAAATGACATAATTAAATTATTAATATACAGAATAAAAAGGTGAAAATGTCATACAAGTCCTGACACCAGATACACATTATTAGCAGCACTTCCTTTCTTCTTAATCCTGACAGCCGCGGTTAAAAAACTAGCTATATTAAAAATTTCCCATATAATATTCAACATTTGCAAATAAATAAAAGCCGGTTTTGCATGAGTAAAACCTTTGCCTTTTAAAATCGGTATTATAAAACGATTACAAATATGCAAAAAATATTCACAAAATAAAACAAAATGCAGAGAATCCTGAGTAGAGAAATTGTCACAGGTACCTACATCTAAGTCCTCCAGCTTTTTCCATCCCTTTGGCTCGGCAAAAAGCAAATGTAGTTGGTTTAACCTAAATCGAACCAATAGGAAGCGATGGTGCTGGTTAGACACAATAGTTAATTATGGCTCAATCGTTAATGACGTACATATCAGCTGATGAGCATGAACAGACGGTTTGCTTAACTCATTCTGCTCTCTATCACATTTTCAGAAACCTGAACTAAAAATATTTTTAACCCACAATATGTCTGCTTTTAACAATTTCTCCGGGGAACCAAAGAGCTCAGGTCTGCCTAAATAAGCTGCAGTCCTTCTGACATAATTTACCCATGGGATGCTACTTGCCAAGTCAAGAGTTAAACAGTCACGAATGATGACACGGTTCATCCCCAGCTCCGGATTTGTCCAAATACTTGTCCATTTGAGCAGAGGAGCCATTCCAATGGTGTCTGTTATATACTCTATGCCCATTTCTTGATGAATACTATAGGTGGATGCCAATGACGGTACGGCTAGCAAACTTCTTAGAAGTGGTTAAAAGCTGCTGTAGGCCGTTCGCCGATCGCCGTTCTAGCTAGTAGAGCAGCGTCATCCGCATATAACAGGGCCGGAATTAATCTCTCTCCTATACGCGGGATATCACTACAAGCACCCGATAGAACCATTTCAAGATTGTTAATATATAAAGTGAATAACAAAGGGGCCAAAATGAAGCCCTGTCTCACTCCTTTAATTATACGGATGCTACGTGATAGGTTCCCTCTTTGATCGAATCGTACTGTGGCGCCCAGATCTCGATGCAGATCTGCCAGAAAATTTATAATGTTTTCATCTAAATCTAATTTCAAGAGCAGATGCCATAACTTGGACCTGTCTACTCGGTCAAAAGCCGAAGAAAGATCCACGAACGCTAAATGAAGTGTGCCCTTCTTCGCAATTGTATATTTCCCCGGTCAACAAGAGCAAGTTAAGGCACTGATTGGTGGTACCTCTCCCCTTCCTAAAACCATACTGGAGGTTAGAGAGGATGTTAGCATCATTCAGCCAGTCTGTAAGCGTGGTCAAAACCCCTCGTCCTAGCACTTTCACAGAAGAATCGATCAAAGAAATTGGCCTATAACAGTGCGGGTCACTTATAGAACCCTTTTTAAAAACTAGTACTATTACTGACAGCGACCAGGATTTAGGTAAACCCACTTTACAGGCTTTATTAAAAACATTGGCAAGCAGTTTAGAACAAAGGGATATATTTGTTAAGAAGAGGTCGGCGGGAACCCCGCCCGGGCCAGGGGCTTTATTTTTAGACATTTGGGCTATAGCCTTTGCTACCTCACTAACTGTAAAGGTTAGAAAATATTTCTTACCCACATAAATAGAATCCCTCGTCCCCATATAAAACTTTAAAATGATTGTACCAGTCCTCTTCAGGAATATTACACTCCAACATACCACTTTTACAGTCAGAGAAAAAGGGTCTATTCACTACGCTCCAAAATTTGGCGCTGTTTTTTAACACGTCAATAGACGTTAATTCCATAAAAGCATCATTTTTAATCTGAGTTTTATGAGTGTTTGTAGCTAATTTATACTCTTTCCTACAATCAGCTATGTAGGTCTTATCTTGTGTGCTATTTTTTAGTGCACATTTTAATTTTTGATGTGCAGCTGAACAACTATGATCAAACCACCTTTCTCCTTTATTTACGTGTTCTTTGAGAGAGTGTGAAAGATCTTGTGCCACTTGCCTACTAATTTTATCGTATGCACTTAGAACACCATCAGCTCCTGCCTCACTATCACAGCACAACTCCAATTCCGACCCTACTGTATTGGCTAATCCATTACAGAAATCTGCAGGAATGACCATACTCCACTTCAGTCTACGACCCTGATCTATATTCTTAATTACTGCAGAGGAAACCCATTTATTAACCCGTTTCATGCGTCCGCGGTTTTGCGGAAGTGCGGCACTTCTGCAAAACGGGTGGGTCCGCGTCGGCCATTGGCCGACGGGAGCACTGGGCAGGTAGTGCTGCCGTCGGCCAATGGCCGACGGCAGCATGGAAGGGGTTTAACCTCCAAATTAAGGCTAATATCACCCCCAAAACCAGATGTATAGAATTGTGCTCACTAAATTGAGACCACAAAGCTGTATAATCCTTGACAAATAGTTCGAGAGCCGTATTTATAAAAAATATAGTCGATAGTTGTACCGTTTCCCCTCCCTTTAAATGTTGGGATAGCGTCTATGTCACCTAAATCAGATAGCTTAATGACGCCCAGATCTGCTATAAGTTGCTCCAAATATTCACCTTGTATGGTATGTTCAAAGTGGGGCTCGAGAAACCTGTCGGGCCCTAAACAATCAAAATACCACATTGCTTATGACATAGATGTATATTAACCCCTTGCATGTTCATGACGGCCCCCGGCCATCATGCGTCACAGTGGGCGTGTGCAGATGACGGCCGGGGGCCGTCATAATCCCGCCCACTTTTAAAAATGCCCGCACAGCGCGAAAATTCACCGTGCATGCAAGGGGTTAAAATCCCCTAAAATAATAACCGAATAAGGTGCAGAATAATTCTCCCTATAGCCCTCTAAGTAGGTCTTTAGCTTGAGCAAGTGTTCTGTGACTGTAATCCTATCAAATGAATTATAAAAATTCACAATTAAAATCCTGCTTGAATTTGCTGGGATGATCTCAACAACTAGACAATTTGGTAGTCCAGTTTCTAGCTTACGGTGACTTCCAGCAACCTTTAGGGCAATCAGAGTAATCAATCCACCTTTTGATCGTCCCATGTTAGATGGTCTAGCTGGTTCAAAATAAGATGTGAAACCATCTAACCATAACGGGCTATTTTCTTCCCACGATTCCCGAAGCCCTATAACATCTTAATCTTTTAAGAAGAGAACCCAATTATCGTCCTCAATTTTATTTCTTAGCCCAGCAATGTTCCAACTCAGTATTTTTACGGTGTCCCCAGATGGCAAGGATTGGGGTATAGCAGGCATATGCTTCCTCTGTACGTCTAACTCCTCCACCCGAATAGGTGAGGTGGTGATTAGTCAGTCATTGCCATCTAGATGTGAAAGGGCGTCATATCTATTCGAAGTTTCCAACCCACTAGTAGTTGAACCAGCTCTACAGCAATCCCGAGTCGTTAACCACATCGCTGCGGCGGCTATTCCGCCGTAGCGCTAAGGGGGCGGGGGGGCCGCGCGGCGGGCGCATGCTGGATACGGAACCGCTCCGTCACCAGCCGCGGTTGAGCTGTGCTCATGACGGAGCAGTTCCGTCATGGCCCCGCCCGCTCAATAGAAAACGCCGCGCAGGCACGAAATCATCGCCATGCAGGCGCGGTGGCTGGGCCATGACAGAACCGCTCCGTCATCAGCACAGCGCCACCGCGGCTGATGACGGAGCGGTTCCGTCATCAGCATGGATAGGGTTAAAGTGAAAGTAGAAGTACCACTAGCTAAGCGTTGCTCTTCTAAGCAAGAGGATCTGTTCTCCAAGCTTGGTCTATTACTCGGCCTTTCAAAGGTTTTAGGGGGATAAAACACCCCCAATGGGAGAGCTCTAATGCCCACACTTTCACCCATCTGTTTACCATCAAAAAGCCAACCTGCTACAATATTTTTATCAAAATTAACCACCACACAATCTCCCTTAGTGTTTTTGGGGCAATGACCAACCCAATCAGCACGTCTTGCCATTATGACATGGGAAGACGCCATTACGCCGCCCTCAGAATGTCCAGAGCACCAACATTTTACTTTACGGATTAGATCCTCTGTAGTTTCCCTTGTTTTAACTTTAAGTTGCAGTACCCCGATAAGGACTGCAACCAATGGAGTAGATTCCGGAGGCAAGTGGATCCCAACTTGACTCATCAAACCACTTGAATTGGGCAATTGGGCCTTCGAGTTGGTATCATCCCTTCGATGGCGTTCTAAGTTGCCCTGTTGAGACAAAATACTGCCAGCTTCCTGAGGCCCCTGGTTGTTGAAGCTGCTGTAAAACTCCGGTGCAGTCACACACAGCATGTTATTGTGCTGGTACCTTGCTTTACTAAATGATGACTCCACCGCAAACAACATAAGCATTTGCAATGCAGGGTCTCACATTTACAAGAATTTGAGTTACTGGCATTTACAATGCCAATAGCTTAAACTCCTCAAATGCGAGACCTATTGCATTGCAGATGCTTGTTGTTTGTGGCGCCCCCGCTGGTGAACGGAGCGGCCATCTTCTTCTTGCATAGGTGGATGGTGTCGGAGCCAGGCCTGCTCTGCATCTGCTGGCCTGCATCCCTCCCGCAGGTACAGCAGAGGTGGGGGCTGGTGGGGGTGGGGGGACGTCAGTGGTGCTGACACCGCTCTGACAGCAGGGGGCGCCCGCAGAGGTCAACGGTTCACTCTCTCTTCCCTTGTTGCCCCTGCAGGTGCAGGGCCGCCTGTCTGAGAGTGAACACACATCCTGCAGTTTATTTTAATTGGGTGAATCTGATTGACCCCGGTGACCCCTGCGCATCTCAGGCTGGGAGTCGATGCTACTGAGGCAGAACAGGAGGTATTTCATACATCTCACAGCCCCCTCACCCCTGCCTGCAGCCCCCCCCCACTGCCAGGGCAGGAACCCACGCACAGCTCCATCAATGCATCTCACCCCTGCCTGCAGCCCTCCCCGTGCCAGGACTGGGACCAGCTCCATCAATGCATCTCACCCCTGCCTGCAGCCCTCCCCGTGCCAGGACTGGGACCAGCTCCATCAATGCATCTCACCCCTGCCTGCAACCCTCCCCCGTGCCAGGGCTGGAACCAGCTCCATCAATGCATCTCACCCCTGCCTGCAGCCCTCCCCGTGCCAGGACTGGGACCAGCTCCATCAATGCATCTCACCCCTGCCTGCAGCCCTCCCCCGTGCCAGGGCTGGAACCAGCTCCACCAATGCATCTCACCCCAGCCTGCAGCCCTCCCCCGTGCCAGGGCTGGAACCCACACAGCTCCATCAATGCATCTCACCCCTGCCTGCAGCCCTCCCTCGTGCCAGGGCTGGAACCAGCTCCATCAATGCATCTCACCCCTGCCTGCAGCCCTCCCCGTGCCAGGACTGGGACCAGCTCCATCAATGCATCTCACCCCTGCCTGCAGCCCTCCCTCGTGCCAGGACTGGGACCAGCTCCATCAATGCATCTCACCCCTGCCTGCAGCCCTCCCCCGTGCCAGGGCTGGAACCAGCTCCACCAATGCATCTCACCCCAGCCTGCAGCCCTCCCCCGTGCCAGGGCTGGAACCCACACAGCTCCATCAATGCATCTCACCCCTGCCTGCAGCCCTCCCTCGTGCCAGGGCTGGAACCAGCTCCATCAATGCATCTCACCCCTGCCTGCAGCCCTCCCCGTGCCAGGACTGGGACCAGCTCCATCAATGCATCTCACCCCTGCCTGCAGCCCTCCCTCGTGCCAGGACTGGGACCAGCTCCATCAATGCATCTCACCCCTGCCTGCAGCCCTCCCCGTGCCAGGACTGGGACCAGCTCCACCAATGCATCTCACCCCTGCCTGCAGCCCTCCCTCGTGCCAGGGCTGGAACCAGCTCCACCAATGCATCTCACCCCTGCCTGCAGCCCTCCCCGTGCCAGGACTGGGACCAGCTCCATCAATGCATCTCACCCCTGCCTGCAGCCCTCCCCGTGCCAGGACTGGGACCAGCTCCATCAATGCATCTCAATCCTGCCTGCAGCCCCCCTCGTGCCAGGACTGGGACCAGCTCCATCAATGCATCTCACCCCTGCCTGCAGCCCTCCCTCGTGCCAGGACTGGGACCAGCTCCATCAATGCATCTCACCCCTGCCTGCAGCCCTCCCTCGTGCCAGGGCTGGAACCAGCTCCACCAATGCATCTCACCCCTGCCTGCAGCCCTCCCTCGTGCCAGGGCTGGAACCAGCTCCACCAATGCATCTCACCCCTGCCTGCAGCCCTCCCTCGTGCCAGGGCTGGAACCACCTCCACCAATGCATCTCACCCCTGCCTGCAGCCCTCCCTCGTGCCAGGGCTGGAACCAGCTCCATCAATGCATCTCACCCCTGCCTGCAGCCCTCCCTGGTGCCACGGCTGGAACCAGCTCCATCAATGCATCTCACCCCTGCCTGCAGCCCTCCCCCCTGCCAGGGCTGGAACCAGCTCCACCAATGCATCTCACCCCTGCCTGCAGCCCTCCCTAGTGCCACGGCTGGAACCAGCTCCATCAATGCATCTCACCCCTGCCTGCAGCCCTCCCCCCTGCCAGGGCTGGAACCAGCTCCACCAATGCATCTCACCCCTGCCTGCAGCCCTCCCTGATGCCACGGCTGGAACCAGCTCCATCAATGCATCTCACCCCTGCCTGCAGCCCTCCCTCGTGCCAGGGCTGGAACCAGCTCCATCAATGCATCTCACCCCTGCCTGCAGCCCTCCCTCGTGCCAGGGCTGGAACCAGCTCCATCAATGCATCTCACCCCTGCCTGCAGCCCTCCCTCGTGCCAGGGCTGGAACCAGCTCCATCAATGCATCTCACCCCTGCCTGCAGCCCCCCCTCGTGCCAGGGCTGGAACCAGCTCCATCAATGCATCTCACCCCTGCCTGCAGCCCCCCCTCCCTCCTGCCAGGGCTGGAACCAGCTCCACCAATGCATCTCACCCCTGCCTGCAGCCCCCCCTCGTGCCAGGGCTGGAACCAGCTCCACCAATGCATCTCACCCCTGCCTGCAGCCCTCCCTCGTGCCAGGGCTGGAACCAGCTCCATCAATGCATCTCACCCCTGCCTGCAGCCCTCCCTCGTGCCAGGGCTGGAACCAGCTCCACCAATGCATCTCACCCCTGCCTGCAGCCCTCCCTCGTGCCAGGCTGGAACCAGCTCCACCAATGCATCTCAATCCTGCCTGCAGCCCTCCCTCGTGCCAGGGCTGGAACCAGCTCCACCGATGCATCTCACCCCAGCCTGCAGCCCCCCCTCGTGCCAGGGCTGGAACCAGCTCCATCAATGCATCTCACCCCTGCCTGCAGCCCCCCTCCCTCCTGCCAGGGCTGGAACCAGCTCCACCAATGCATCTCACCCCTGCCTGCAGCCCCCCCTCGTGCCAGGGCTGGAACCAGCTCCACCAATGCATCTCACCCCTGCCTGCAGCCCTCCCTCGTGCCAGGGCTGGAACCAGCTCCATCAATGCATCTCACCCCTGCCTGCAGCCCTCCCTCGTGCCAAGGCTGGAACCAGCTCCACCGATGCATCTCACCCCTGCCTGCAGCCCCCCCCGTGCTAGGACTGGAACCAGCTCCATCAATGCATCTCACCCCTGCCTGCAGCCCTCCCCCGTGCTAGGACTGGAATCAGCTCCATCAATGCATCTCACCCCTGCCTGCAGCCCTCCCCCGTGCCAGGGCTGGAACCAGCTCCACCAATGCATCTCACCCCAGCCTGCAGCCCTCCCTCGTGCCAGGACTGGAACCAGCTCCACCAATGCATCTCACCCTTGCCTACAGCCCTCCCCCGTGCCAGGGCTGGAACCAGCTCCATCAATGCATCTCACCCCTGCCTGCAGCCCCCCCCCCCCCCACTGCCAGGGCAGGAACCCACGCACAGCTCCATCAATGCATCTCACCCCTGCCTGCAGCCCTCCCCGTGCCAGGACTGGGACCAGCTCCATCAATGCATCTCACCCCTGCCTGCAACCCTCCCCCGTGCCAGGGCTGGAACCAGCTCCACCAATGCATCTCACCCCTGCCTGCAGCCCTCCCTCGTGCCAGGGCTGGAACCAGCTCCATCAATGCATCTCACCCCTGCCTGCAGCCCTCCCTCGTGCCAGGGCTGGAACCAGCTCCACCAATGCATCTCACCCCTGCCTGCAGCCCTCCCTCGTGCCAGGACTGGAACCAGCTCCATCAATGCATCTCACCCCTGCCTGCAGCCCTCCCCCGTGCCAGGGCTGGAACCAGCTCCACCAATGCATCTCACCCCAGCCTGCAGCCCTCCCTCGTGCCAGGGCTGGAACCAGCTCCACCAATGCATCTCACCCCAGCCTGCAGCCCCCCCTCGTGCCAGGACTGGAACCAGCTCCACCAATGCATCTCAATCCTGCCTGCAGCCCTCCCTCGTGCCAGGACTTGAACCAGCTCCATCAATGCATCTCACCCCTGCCTGCAGCCCTCCCTCGTGCCAGGGCTGGAACCAGCTCCATCAATGCATCTCACCCCTGCCTGCAGCCCCCCCTCGTGCCAGGACTGGAACCAGCTCCATCAATGCATCTCACCCCTGCCTGCAGCCCCCCCTCGTGCCAGGACTGGAACCAGCTCCATCAATGCATCTCAATCCTGCCTGCAGCCCCCCTCGTGCCAGGACTGGAACCAGCTCCATCAATGCACCTCAATCCTGCTCTTCTCTTCCAGGACTGGACCCACACACAGCTCCACCAATGCATCTCCACCTCACCTGAAGAACCCCGGGTATGTCAGTAAGGGAGCACCTTCACCTGACTGTGGTGGGCCCTTGGCATTGCGGGGCCAGCTGCTGGAACAAGCATTGGTAATAGCAGGAAATTAGGAACACAAGTGTACGCAAGTATGCTCGTATGAATGAATGATTGCTTTTTGTATAGTGTATTGTCACTCAATAAGTGTCCCGGCGCCGGGCAAAACACAAGATTTATAACTTGAATAGAAAGGTTTTAAGAGATTTTCTTAAATTTGCCTCATCCAGGGGGGATCTCAGATGAACCGGAAGTGGATTCCAAATCTTCGCAGCAAGAACCACAAAGCAGCCCCCCCTTTCCTTCAATAGTGGGGGGCAGCAATCAGCCAGCATTTCTCGAGCACATCGCCCTCACCAGGTTGTATTCGAGAATCCTCTCATTAAGATACCGGGCTCTGGGTTACGGAAGGCTCGGTGAGCGATTGTTAAGGCCTTAAACATTAATTTATTTTATTTTTCATTTTACAGACTTTTATATAGCGCAAACTTGACCCGAATCGGGTATCAGGGTGCTTTACGTTAGGGGTGGGCAGAATTTGCGTAGTCGCGCTACTCAAAGCTCTGGGAAATGGTAAAAAATCTCTGCAAGCACGTGCAGAGTTCTGCGAACACGCGGAATTGCTTTTTTTGGCCTGTTCGCAATGCTTTTTCTTGTTCGTGAACGCTGTTTGCGTGCTCGGGGAGATATATCTCGCAAACACGCATTTTGAAAGCGCGAACAAGCAAAAAATTCCGCAAAGCTGCAGATCGCGGAATTTTGGGCAATGTTGCATTCTCCGCAGACCGTGAAATTACCCAAATTCCGAGAGCGGAACGGAATTTACTACCCAGGCCTACTTTACATAGTGCCAGTTGCGTTACATGAGGACATATTCATTTTTGTAAACCCAGTTCCCCAGATTCGAGGTCGACCACCCGAGCCGTTAGGCCAACTCCTCTCCCCATGACTCTTCTCTTACGAACTGGCAACCGATGATGAAATCCCGCAAGGGGGCACCTAAGAATGTTTGGGCAACTTGAACAGAAGGCGGACAGCCGTGTTCTGCACCACTGAAGACATTGACGTAACTCCTTTAGGTGAACCGGACGCAGTGTCAGCTTCCGGCGTTGAGTCCCACCTACCAGCCGCGGCCCATGGAGGGAGTTCCGTGGGGCAGACAGGCGGGGGAGGGCCAGGGTGGGGGGTGGAAAACACCGGAATATAGATGATTGGAGGTAAGTAAACAATTACATTAATAAAATGAATTTCGTAGCACGTCCTGCATTATATTTTGCGATGCAGGGCGAGCAACGAAATTTGTTTTTTAAATTTAATTGCAACAGAACACGGATATCAGCGGCCCCTGTGCTCACTCAGTGCGCGTTCCTGTGCTCACTCAGTGCGTTGTTCCTGTGCTCACTCAGTGCGTTGTTCCTGTGCTCCGCTGTGGGATATTTGTGCCAAATGACTCATAATTACACAAACTGGTAGCATTGCTTCATTTTCTTCCATTTTGCATCAAACAAATAATGTGAAATTAATGAAATTACTCTGATTGCGCTGGCGTAATTAAGATTCTGCCCCGGCTTAGTGATGAGGTGATACTGGACGCTGTGTGCACACCGGGTCCATCACCGCTGGCCGGGGATGAGGAGGAGAGAGATGTCACCGGTCCATCACCGCTGGCCGGGGATGAGGAGGAGAGAGATGTCACCGGTCCATAACCGCTGGCCGGGCATGAGGAGGAGAGAGATGTCACCGGTCCATCACCGCTGGCCGGGGATGAGGAGGAGAGAGATGTCACCGGTCCATCACCGCTGGCCGGGGATGAGGAGGAGAGAGATGTCACCGGTCCATAACCGCTGGCCGGGCATGAGGAGGAGAGAGATGTCACCGGTCCATCACCGCTGGCCGGGGATGAAGAGGAGAGAGATGTCACCGGGTCCATCACCGCTGGCCGGGGATGAGGAGGAGAGAGATGTCACCGGTCCATCACCGCTGGCCGGGGATGAGGAGGAGAGAGATGTCACCGGTCCATAACCGCTGGCCGGGCATGAGGAGGAGAGAGATGTCACCGGTCCATCACCGCTGGCCGGGGAGGAGGAGGAGAGAGATGTCACCGGTCCATCACCGCTGGCCGGGCATGAGGAGGAGAGAGATGTCACCGGTCCATCACCGCTGGCCGGGGATGAGGAGGAGAGAGATGTCACCAATCCATCACCGCTGGCCGGGGATGAGGAGGAGAGAGACGTCACCGGTCCATCACCGCTGGCCGGGGAGGAGGAGGAGAGAGATGTCACCGGTCCATCACCGCTGGCCAGGGATGAGGAGGAGAGAGACGTCACCGGTCCATCACCGCTGGCCAGGGATGAGGAGGAGAGAGATGTCACCGGTCCATCACCGCTGGCCGGGGATGAGGAGGAGAGAGACGTCACCGGTCCATCACCGCTGGCCGGGCATGAGGAGGAGAGAGATGTCACCGGTCCATCACCGCTGGCCGGGCATGAGGAGGAGAGAGATGTCACCGGTCCATCACCGCTGGCCGGGGATGAGGAGAAGAGAGATGTCACCGGTCCATCACCGCTGGCCGGGGAGGAGGAGGAGAGAGATGTCACCGGTCCATCACCGCTGGCCGGGCATGAGGAGGAGAGAGATGTCACCGGTCCATCACCGCTGGCCGGGGAGGAGGAGGAGAGAGATGTCACCGGTCCATCACCGCTGGCCGGGGATGAGGAGAAGAGAGATGTCACCGGTCCATCACCGCTGGCCGGGGAGGAGGAGGAGAGAGATGTCACCGGTCCATCACCGCTGGCCGGGCATGAGGAGGAGAGAGATGTCACCGGTCCATCACCGCTGGCCGGGGAGGAGGAGGAGAGAGATGTCACCGGTCCATCACCGCTGGCCGGGGATGAGGAGGAGAGAAATGTCACCGGTCCATCACCGCTGGCCGGGGATGAGGAGGAGAGAAATGTCACCGGTCCATCACCGCTGGCCGGGGATGAGGAGGAGAGAGATGTCACCGGTCCATCACCGCTGGCCAGGGATGAGGAGGAGAGAGATGTCACCGGTCCATCACCGCTGGCCAGGGATGAGGAGGAGAGAGATGTCACCGGTCCATCACCGCTGGCCGGGCATGAGGAGGAGAGAGATGTCACCGGTCCATCACCGCTGGCCAGGCATGAGGAGGAGAGAGATGTCACCGGTCCATCACCGCTGGCCGGGCATGAGGAGGAGAGAGATGTCACCGGTCCATCACCGCTGGCCGGGGATGAGGAGGAGAGAGATGTCACCGGTCCATCACCGCTGGCCGGGGATGAGGAGGAGAGAGATGTCACCGGTCCATCACCGCTGGCCGGGGATGAGGAGGAGAGAGATGTCACCGGTCCATAACCGCTGGCCGGGGATGAGGAGGAGAGAGATGTCACCGGTCCATCACCGCTGGCCGGGCATGAGGAGGAGAGAGATGTCACCGGTCCATCACCGCTGGCCGGGGATGAGGAGGAGAGAGATGTCACCGGTCCATAACCGCTGGCCGGGCATGAGGAGGAGAGAGATGTCACCAGTCCATAACCGCTGGCCGGGCATGAGGAGGAGAGAGATGTCACCGGTCCATCACCGCTGGCCGGGGGTGAGGAGAAGAGAGATGTCACCGGTCCATAACCGCTGGCCGGGCATGAGGAGGAGAGAGATGTCACCGGTCCATCACCGCTGGCCGGGCATGAGGAGGAGAGAGATGTCACCGGTCCATCACCGCTGGCCGGGCATGAGGAGGAGAGAGACGTCACCGGTCCATCACCGCTGGCCGGGCATGAGGAGGAGAGAGATGTCACCGGTCCATCACCGCTGGCCGGGCATGAGGAGGAGAGAGATGTCACCGGTCCATCACCGCTGGCCGGGGATGAGGAGGAGAGAGATGTCACCGGTCCATCACCGCTGGCCGGGCATGAGGAGGAGAGAGATGTCACCGGTCCATCACCGCTGGCCGGGGATGAGGAGGAGAGAGATGTCACCGGTCCATCACCGCTGGCCGGGCATGAGGAGGAGAGAGACGTCACCGGTCCATCACCGCTGGCCGGGCATGAGGAGGAGAGAGATGTCACCGGTCCATCACCGCTGGCCGGGGATGACGAGGAGAGAGATGTCACCGGTCCATCACTGCTGGCCGGGGATGAGGAGGAGAGAGATGTCACCGGTCCATCACCGCTGGCCGGGGATGAGGAGGAGAGAGATGTCACCGGTCCATAACCGCTGGCCGGGGATGAGGAGGAGAGAGATGTCACCGGTCCATCACCGCTGGCCGGGCATGAGGAGGAGAGAGATGTCACCGGTCCATCACCGCTGGCCGGGGATGAGGAGGAGAGAGATGTCACCGGTCCATAACCGCTGGCCGGGCATGAGGAGGAGAGAGATGTCACCGGTCCATAACCGCTGGCCGGGCATGAGGAGGAGAGAGATGTCACCAGTCCATCACCGCTGGCCGGGCATGAGGAGGAGAGAGATGTCACCGGTCCATAACCGCTGGCCGGGCATGAGGAGGAGAGAGATGTCACCGGTCCATCACCGCTGGCCGGGGATGAGGAGAAGAGAGATGTCACCGGTCCATAACCGCTGGCCGGGCATGAGGAGGAGAGAGATGTCCCCGGTCCATCACCGCTGGCCGGGCATGAGGAGGAGAGAGATGTCACCGGTCCATCACCGCTGGCCGGGCATGAGGAGGAGAGAGACGTCACCGGTCCATCACCGCTGGCCGGGCATGAGGAGGAGAGAGATGTCACCGGTCCATCACCGCTGGCCGGGCATGAGGAGGAGAGAGATGTCACCGGTCCATCACCGCTGGCCGGGGATGAGGAGGAGAGAGATGTCACCGGTCCATCACCGCTGGCCGGGCATGAGGAGGAGAGAGACGTCACCGGTCCATCACCGCTGGCCGGGCATGAGGAGGAGAGAGATGTCACCGGTCCATCACCGCTGGCCGGGGATGACGAGGAGAGAGATGTCACCGGTCCATCACCGCTGGCCGGGGATGAGGAGCAGAGAGATGTCACCGGTCCATCACCGCTGGCCGGGCATGAGGAGGAGAGAGATGTCACCGGTCCATCACCGCTGGCCGGGCATGAGGAGGAGACAGATGTCAGCGGTCCATCACCGCTGGCCGGGCATGAGGAGGAGAGAGATGTCACCAGTCCATCACCGCTGGCCGGGCATGAGGAGGAGAGAGATGTCACCGGTCCATCACCGCTGGCCGGGGATGAGGAGGAGAGAGATGTCACCGGGTCCATCACCGCTGGCCGGGGATGAGGAGGAGAGAGACGTCACCGGTCCATCACCACTGGCCGGGGATGAGGAGGAGAGAGACGTCACCGGTCCATCACCGTTGGCTGGGCATGAGGAGGAGAGAGATGTCACCGGTCCATCACCGCTGGCCGGGGATGAGGAGGAGAGAGACGTCACCGGTCCATCACCGCTGGCCGGGCATGAGGAGGAGAGAGATGTCACCGGTCCATCACCGCTGGCCGGGGATGAGGGGGAGAGAGATGTCACCGGTCCATCACCGCTGGCCGGGCATGAGGAGGAGAGAGATGTCACCGGTCCATCACCGCTGGCCAGGGATGAGGAGGAGAGAGATGTCACCGGTCCATCACCGCTGGCCGGGCATGAGGAGGAGAGAGATGTCACCGGTCCATCACCGCTGGCCGGGGATGAGGAGGAGAGAGACGTCACCAGTCCATCACCGCTGGCCGGGCATGAGGAGGAGAGAGATGTCACCGGTCCATCACCGCTGGCCGGAGATGAGGAGGAGAGAGATGTCACCGGTCCATCACCGCTGGCCGGGCATGAGGAGGAGAGAGATGTCACCGGTCCATCACCGCTGGCCAGGGATGAGGAGGAGAGAGATGTCACCGGTCCATCACCGCTGGCCGGGCATGAGGAGGAGAGAGATGTCACCGGTCCATCACCGCTGGCCGGGGAGGAGGAGGAGAGAGATGTCACCGGTCCATCACCGCTGGCCAGGGATGAGGAGGAGAGAGACATCACCGGTCCATCACCGCTGGCCAGGGATGAGGAGGAGAGAGATGTCACCGGTCCATCACCGCTGGCCGGGCATGAGGAGGAGAGAGATGTCACCGGTCCATCACCGCTGGCCGGGGATGAGGAGGAGAGAGATGTCACCGGTCCATCACCGCTGGCCAGGGATGAGGAGGAGAGAGATGTCACCGGTCCATCACCGCTGGCCGGGGATGAGGAGGAGAGAGATGTCACCGGTCCATCACCGCTGGCCGGGGATGAGGAGGAGAGAGATGTCACCGGTCCATCACTGCTGGCCAGGGATGAGGAGGAGAGAGATGTCACCGGTCCATCACCGCTGGCCGGGCATGAGAAGGAGAGAGATGTCACCGGTCCATCACCGCTGGCCGGGGATGAGGAGGAGAGAGACGTCACCGGTCCATCACCGCTGGCCGGGCATGAGGAGGAGAGAGATGTCACCGGTCCATCACCGCTGGCCGGGGATGAGGAGGAGAGAGATGTCACCGGTCCATCACCGCTGGCCGGGCATGAGGAGGAGAGAGATGTCACCGGTCCATCACCGCTGGCCGGGGATGAGGAGGAGAGAGATGTCACCGGTCCATCACCGCTGGCCGGGCATGAGGAGGAGAGAGACGTCACCGGTCCATCACCGCTGGCCGGGCATGAGGAGGAGAGAGATGTCACCGGTCCATCACCGCTGGCCGGGGATGACGAGGAGAGAGATGTCACCGGTCCATCACTGCTGGCCGGGGATGAGGAGGAGAGAGATGTCACCGGTCCATCACCGCTGGCCGGGGATGAGGAGGAGAGAGATGTCACCGGTCCATAACCGCTGGCCGGGGATGAGGAGGAGAGAGATGTCACCGGTCCATCACCGCTGGCCGGGCATGAGGAGGAGAGAGATGTCACCGGTCCATCACCGCTGGCCGGGGATGAGGAGGAGAGAGATGTCACCGGTCCATAACCGCTGGCCGGGCATGAGGAGGAGAGAGATGTCACCGGTCCATAACCGCTGGCCGGGCATGAGGAGGAGAGAGATGTCACCAGTCCATCACCGCTGGCCGGGCATGAGGAGGAGAGAGACGTCACCGGTCCATCACCGCTGGCCGGGGATGAGGAGGAGAGAGACGTCACCGGTCCATCACCGTTGGCTGGGCATGAGGAGGAGAGAGATGTCACCGGTCCATCACCGCTGGCCGGGGATGAGGAGGAGAGAGACGTCACCGGTCCATCACCGCTGGCCGGGCATGAGGAGGAGAGAGATGTCACCGGTCCATCACCGCTGGCCGGGGATGAGGAGGAGAGAGATGTCACCGGTCCATCACCGCTGGCCGGGCATGAGGAGGAGAGAGATGTCACCGGTCCATCACCGCTGGCCAGGGATGAGGAGGAGAGAGATGTCACCGGTCCATCACCGCTGGCCGGGCATGAGGAGGAGAGAGATGTCACCGGTCCATCACCGCTGGCCGGGGATGAGGAGGAGAGAGACGTCACCAGTCCATCACCGCTGGCCGGGCATGAGGAGGAGAGAGATGTCACCGGTCCATCACCGCTGGCCGGGGATGAGGAGGAGAGAGATGTCACCGGTCCATCACCGCTGGCCGGGCATGAGGAGGAGAGAGATGTCACCGGTCCATCACCGCTGGCCAGGGATGAGGAGGAGAGAGATGTCACCGGTCCATCACCGCTGGCCGGGCATGAGGAGGAGAGAGATGTCACCGGTCCATCACCGCTGGCCGGGGAGGAGGAGGAGAGAGATGTCACCGGTCCATCACCGCTGGCCAGGGATGAGGAGGAGAGAGACATCACCGGTCCATCACCGCTGGCCAGGGATGAGGAGGAGAGAGATGTCACCGGTCCATCACCGCTGGCCGGGCATGAGGAGGAGAGAGATGTCACCGGTCCATCACCGCTGGCCGGGGATGAGGAGGAGAGAGATGTCACCGGTCCATCACCGCTGGCCAGGGATGAGGAGGAGAGAGATGTCACCGGTCCATCACCGCTGGCCGGGGATGAGGAGGAGAGAGATGTCACCGGTCCATCACCGCTGGCCGGGGATGAGGAGGAGAGAGATGTCACCGGTCCATCACTGCTGGCCAGGGATGAGGAGGAGAGAGATGTCACCGGTCCATCACCGCTGGCCGGGCATGAGGAGGAGAGAGATGTCACCGGTCCATCACCGCTGGCCGGGGATGAGGAGGAGAGAGACGTCACCGGTCCATCACCGCTGGCCGGGCATGAGGAGGAGAGAGATGTCACCGGTCCATCACCGCTGGCCGGGGATGAGGAGGAGAGAGATGTCACCGGTCCATCACCGCTGGCCGGGCATGAGGAGGAGAGAGATGTCACCGGTCCATCACCGCTGGCCAGGGATGAGGAGGAGAGAGATGTCACCGGTCCATCACCGCTGGCCGGGCATGAGGAGGAGAGAGATGCTAGAGTGGCGGCCGGTGCAATCTTAAACAGGAGAGCCATCTTGGTTGAATTGTTTGAGAGTGTAGATTGGGAGAGTATTGTACTGTATTGTATTTGTATTTAAATAGTGCTTTATACCCCTGATGAGGCGCAGAAGCACTTAAACATGTCAATGTTGTTTGTGCAAACAAGCACTTAGCAGATATTAAACAGCCTGCAGTGATTGTCACCAGATACCTTAGAAACTTAATTGAGTTTCTATGGTGCTGTCTATTCCTGACTTGGGCAGGGTGCCGAGACAGAATATTGAGTTTAAAATATCGATTTGCACAAATATCGAGTCATTATTATCGTGGGTCAGAAATATCAATAGCAACAATATCGTGGTCAAGAATATTGACTTAAAGAAAGTAATATCGATTTAAAAAATATCAAAGTGTTTAATATCGTTTGAAAAAATATAGTTGTTAAAAATATCATTTTTTATTATAATGTATTTTAGTTTACATTTTATATGTATGTGATGTATGTGTTTTTGTATAAGCAATGTTTGGATTTTTAATATATGTGTTACATTTTTAGTAGTTATAATTTTTTTTATTTCAAATTTTGCGCTTTTAGTTCTAGGGTGAGTTGTGAGTTTATAGGGGAATAGGGTGGGAAGTAATGTAATTCTACATGTATTGAGTAATTTTTATTTATTCATATTTTTTTATTTGAGATGTTATAGTGTTAAATGTGTGAAGTAATTTTTAATTAATTAATTAATTATTAACTTGTTGTTAATTAATATTAATTCATTAATTTTTTAATTAACTATGGTAATTGTTTTATGTGTATGTTGTGGTGTTTATAGGTGTAAAGAGTGATAAGTAATTTATTTTTAAATTATGAATAAATAATTGGTTGTTAATTTGAATGAATTAATTTGGAATTAGTTTTGGTAATTTTGTAATTAATTTTAGGTGTGTGTTGTGTTGTGGTTTTTATAGGAGAAAAGGGTGATAAGTAATTTCTGTTTAATTAATTAATATATAGTTAATTAATGTTAATTATTTGATGTTTATTCTGGAAATTGTTTATTTTGTGTGTGTTGTTTTTACTTTTAAAGGGGTAAAGGGTGGGTATTAAATACATTTTAATTATTTAATTATTAGTTGTTAATAGGAATAGTTATTAATTTTGAAATAAGTTTTAATTGTGCTTTAATATTTCATAGTTTAATTTAGGTGTGTGTTGTGGATATTATAGCGTTAAAGTGAATGTGGTCAATTATTGTTTATTCGTTTTTTTACTAATAATATTTTTTAAATTGTTTAATAATTATGTTAATTATGTAAATACATGCAAATAAAAATGTTGCAGCATTTTGATATTGGTGTGGTGTTATAATATGTGTTCTTTTTATATGTTTAATATTTTTATTTTAAAATATTGTTTATTAATTTTATTTATTTGTTTTTCATTATTATTATTATTATTATTATTATTATTATTATTATTATTATTATTATTATTATAAGTGTTTGGGTGTGAATAGTAAATCTTTTTTTCCTCCGGTATCCAACACTTTCCCTGTTGTTGCATTTACTGGAGTTTGAATAGTAATTGTTACGTCCCTGCTATCCAGCACTTTCCCTACTGTTGCACTCTCTGGAGTGGGAATAGTAATTTTTACCCCTACGCTATCCAGCAATTTCCCTACTGTTGCACTCACCAGAGTGGGAATAGTAATACTTAGGGGCATATTATCAAGGGATTTATCTCCGCTTTTTTGGCTTTAAAAGCCAAGAAAGCGGAGATAAAATTATCTCCCTATCAGCAACAGGGTGCTAACACCCAGATTTGCATGTTAGCACCCTTTTTCTCTATGCTTCCCCTTGCATCTCTAATGAGATGCAAAGGGGGCGTTCCAGAGAAAAATAATAGGAGAAATGTTGTTAAGCGACATTTCTCCTATTATCAAGGATTTCGCTAACCCTGTTAGTGATTAAAAAAAGCAGCGCTAACCGCGGTTAGCACTGCTTTTTTTACACCTGGTATTTTCCTGACTTAGCCATGATATCCTATGGAAGGTGGATATCGTGGCTAAGTTTGTGAGCCCCTATCATCAAGCTAACGCCAAACTTCGAGAGATTATCGTTGGTTTTCCAGCGATAATCTCTCATTTGGCAGTTAGCGCGAGGATTTTATCACTTCTGAGATAAACCTTGCTAATAGCAAGTTATCTCTGCGATAATTTCCGGCGATGCTTAGCGTTAAAAAATTTGTTGCTAAGCATCGTTGGCGATAAATATTGCTAATCGTTGGTAATATGCCCCTGAGTCCAGCACCAAGGGGAACAAAAGGAAGCCTGGTTACCAAACAGGAGGCCTCGGGGCATATCAGAAACAGCCGGCGATAATTATCGCTCAGCGCGCTTAGCGCGAGGATAATTATCGCCGGCTATCACAGGATGTTATCGCTGAGATAGTGCGCTATCAGCGATGCTTATCTCAAAAGCGATACCAATTCCAGAGTTTGCTGCAAATCGTGCAATTATCGCTGGAAATCCAGCAATAAACGCACAGGGAAAGGTGATACGTTGCTGATAGGGCAGACTTAGCCATAATATCCACCTTCCATTGGATATTATGGCTAAGTCAGATTGTACACAGGCATAAGGACACCTGCGTTAAGTGCAGTTAGCGCTACTTTTAAAATCGCTAAGCAGCTTAGCAATTACCTTGTTAATTGGAGGAAAGTCAGTTAGCGACATTCTCCGCATTAGTTTGCCAGGATACGCCCACTTTACATCTCCTTGGCGATGCAAAGATGGGCATTAGGGAAACCCGCTTTGAGGCATTGGAACACGCGTTAGCGTGTCCATGCCGATAGTGCGATAAAATTATCGCCACTTTTCACCCGAAAACGGACGCAAAAGCAGTGATAATTTTATTGCGGGCCTTGATGATATGCCCCTTCTTTTTTTCCCTGAGTTACGCTACAAACAGTTCCTTGCCATCCATGCACTTTCCAACTGCATACAATCGTGAAATCGAGAGATCAAATTCTGCTCCTTCTTGTCAGGGAAACCACGATTTGGGTATCGTTGGCGTAGGATGCAAGGGAGAACCCAACGGATCTGATAAGTTCAGCCAAGCTAGGGATGTAGGCGTTAAACAACGTCGGGCTTATAGCAACAGGAGAGAATTGACAAAATAAATAGTGCATGATCGAAACTGAGATTCTCCGTATGCGGGAGCGCGCGTCTTCCGGCACGCACCTTTAAAGTTTGGCTCACAGTATTCATTAGAAAAGCAGCTTGGGGTCCGATTGGATGCCCCTGGTTTAGCATGTCATAAGACGAGGGTAAGAAGACCTTCCCAGACAGAGGAAGGGCGCAGTGCCAGCTCTCCTGTGGCTGGCGGGTGGAGGCCCGGGCACAGAAGTGAGGAGGATGGTGGATCGGAGCTGTTTGGTGGATGGGAGCGACGAGGGTGGGGATGTTCTTTTTCTCGTTCAAGGTAAGGAAGCTTCCAGGTTTTTCCTTTTCCATGACCTCATCTTCTGTTTATGGAAGGCTGCTGACTGCCAGGTGCTGAGATCTCACAATTCATTGTGCCCATGTTGTGCGTACTCCTGTTTAGGGCAACCCCAGTACTATCGGCTGTGACAAGCATCACTTTACACAAAGACTGTGTCTAGAGAGCAGCCTGGGCAGGACTATTGAAAGAGATCCAAGCCAAACTGGTTCTGCAGCATGAACTAGGGTGAGCACTCTCTGTGGTGCCATTTGCAATACTGTGACCTGGCCAGTTTTTTAAATGTTGTGTTAATATTAGGGGTGGGTCGAATTTGCATAGTCGCGCTACGCAAAGCTCCGCGAAATGGTAAAAAATCTCTGCTAGCATGCAAATGTTCCGCGGACACATGGAATTGCTCGTTCCTCCTGTTCGTGATGCTTTTTTCCTGTTCGCAAACGCTGTTTGTGTGCTCGGGAGAAATATCTCGCGAAAACGCATTTTGAAAACGCGAACAAGCAAAAAATTCTGCGAAGCCGCGGATCGCGGAATTTCCAAATTCTGCAAATTCCGCAAGCGGAACGGAATTTACCGCACAGACCTAGTTTATATGCCAGTTAGGTTAGTTGTCTATGCAATAAAAAATTAACAACTTATGATACATACAGTATTAATAAGGGTACAGTATATATTGGTGCCCGCAGAACTCATCACCAAAGCTTCCCGGGGCAGACTGAGATCGGTGCTCCTGGGGAAGGGCACGCAACTGTACATTTAGAAAGCATTGAGGTTCAGTACAGCGCAGTTTCACCGACAGAGCTGGCCCAGGGTCTTACCGAGTTTGGAATTATGGAAATACAAGGGAAAGGTGTTGTTCTATTGTCAGTGATATTGGCATCAAAATTTAAAAAGCGTTGCATTCAATGATGCATGTGATAATAAATCAAGATTATGCCGTTGCCGCAGTGGTCTAGGAGCTGCGCGCGCTTAGCAGTACCGTATAGTACTGTGCTTAACACATGCCTAATCCAATGCCCTGCACAAGGCTTTGGCTGACGTATTTGTGGCAGCGGACGGGTGTGGTTGCTAGGTTAGACCTCACTTCTAAAGCAATGAACTGCTTCAATTGCTGCACCATGGGCTGATGGGTTAATGTTTATGGGATTTATAAAGCGCATGGCTGCCCCGGGGCTTCCCATCGCCGCCGGACAAATCCGATACTGAAGCTAGGGGGAGAATAATGGTATTGAGTGAAGAGCCAGGTCCTAACATTTTCCTGGAAAATTGATTCTGCTTCCAGAAATCTGAACTCACGAGGCAGAGAATCCCATAGCGTGGTGCCAAATGTGTAAAAGATCCTTCGCTCCATCTGGCTCCTGTGATTCTGGTTGTTTTTAGTTTCTGCACTTTAGCATTCCGCTCTTCTGCTACCTGACTCTCTGATGTCTCTTGTGTTATGTCTTTTGCCTGTCCAAAGCGCCGGGACGCCCCTTTGCTGGGGCAGCTGTGCGCTATAAAAGTGCCTATAACATAACATAACATAACATAGTAATCGTTCGGTGCCAGAGCGAAGGCTTCTGTTCGAGACATATAATCTTAGCAGATCTCTGACTTTTCCGGGCCCTTGCCGTGTACAGCCTTGTGTGTCAGGCTGAGTGTCTTAAATTTGACTCTCGCCTCAATCGGAAGCCAGTGTAGTGCTTCGAAATGCTTTCCCACGGCTTCGTGTAAGGGAGCTTTACACAGCAGTCTAACTGCGGCATTCCGTACAACCTGAAGATTTTTGATGACATATTTTGGTGCCCCTAAATAGAGGGAATTTCCATAGTCAAGGCGTGATGTAACCAACGCATGGATTACGATCTTTCCGAGCTGCGGGGGAATGCGCTCAAGAATTTACGGAGCATTCTAAGCAGGCCAAAACAGGTTCCTGCAAGTTTTTTCGCTTGGGTTTCCATAGTTAGTTCCCTGTCGAGCCAGAAGCCGAGATTTTTGATAGTCGTATTGGGGATTGGTGGACTGCCTAGACACATAGGCCAGCTGATCTTAGGCCTGGGGACCACATTAGCTCAGTGTTTTCCCCGAACAGCTTCAGGCAGCTACATGACATCCATTCCACCACTCTTTCCAGGCCTGGCACTAAACAGTCTGCATCGCCCTTGGTATTAGGGAGAAACCACCAATTGTGTGTCATCTGCATATGATATTATAGAGATACCGAACTCCTGCACAGTCCGTGCCAGCGACCCCAAGTACACATTAAACAATGTGGGGCTAAGTGCAGAGCCCCACGGCACCCCGCAAGTCAGTTGCATAGGGTTCGAGAAAAGATTCGCTTCCATGACTTGAAAGGTTCTACCCTCCAAAAATGAGGACAGCCGCTCTAGAGCTTTGTCTTGGATGCCACTTTCCCACAGCCTCTACTGTAGGATCGAGTGGTCCACGGTGTCAAATGTGCGCTAAGATCCAGGAGCAGTATAGCGGCTGAGCTCCCTTGGTCTAGAGTCATTTTTATAGCCTTATAGCCCGCCGTAGAGGGCTATACCGGCTATTAAAGGCCCTCTCCAGCGTTAAAGGCTCCGAGCCGAAGGCGAGGGCCTTTAACAAGGGAGAGGGACTTTAATAGCGGTATAGCCCATCTACGAAGGGCTATAAGGCTATTAGAACATTCTGCCACTAGAGGGCAGAATGTTCTAAAAAATAAAACAAAGCCTTTTGGGAGCGTGAGGGGATTGGAATCCCCTCAGGCTCCTTGAAGCCTTTGTTCACAGCCAGAGCTGTGAACAAAGAAACATTGGAGTGTTGGAGCTCCGAGGCTTATACCAGCCATTATAAGCCCGGAGCACTCCATTGTTTTCAATGGAGCCCCCAACATTCCAATGTTCTAATAATTCTTCTGCCACAACCAGCATTGCTGATTCCATGCGGTGCTGTGCCCGAAAGCCCATCCGAGTGGGGTGTAGCAACAATTAATTTCCAGGAACTTGGTTGATGCTTTGTTAACATGTGGCTCGGTTAATTTGCCAATTAATGATAATTGTGATATAGGCCGATAGTTCCCTAGCTGAACTGGGCCAAGATTGTCTTTTTTTAATAGGGGTATGATTATTGGGTGTTTCCAGGCTTGCCTCTAACGAGAGATTAATGATTTCGACCAATGATGGGAGCAAGGCCTCCATAACCTTCCCAATCACGTGTGGTGGGGCTGGGTCTAATGGTGAGCCTGGTTTCATCTTCTCCATCAGAGATCTCACACCATTTATGCTGGTAGATGGGAAGCAGGCGAGGGCCGACAGGGTGGTGCTCCACTCCTGAGTCCTTTCCTGGAAAGTGGTAGTTCCATTCCCATTCTGAAAGGAACTGTAAATATCCACCACTATTTTGGAGAAGAAGGGAGCTAAGTCATTGCATTTCTCACCGAGGCCTGAGGGGAATGGTTGTTATGTGTTAGAGAGGTTAGAGATTTGACGACCTTGAAGAGTTCCTTAGATGAGTTCTGTGCCTGGTTAATCTTTAGCTCAAATGTTTTTGCCTGGGAATCTTTAATATTATTTTGATGAAGCCTAATGGCTGCATTGTAGGAAGCTTTGGGTTTGGTGTCGTAGTTCTTCCTCCATTTACTTTCCATTTTTTAATTACAGTTTTTCTTTAGTGATGCCAATTGTGCGTTAAACCGTGGTGCCTGTTTAGCTAATGGTTTGGGAGTTTTTTTGGGGGGCATCCTATCCAGTGAGCGAGTAACCCATCTTTCCCAGGCGGAGTATGCTTCTTCGACACTTCCCGGTATCCTAGGAGCAGAAGAGACTAAGCATCCCCCTATGCCTCTGGGTTCAGCTTCAACCAATTCCTCCTCTTGGTAGTCACTGAGGGTTGAGGATTCTTTTCCCAACTCCCGTCATGCTATGTGCGAAAGAAATGAAGAAGTGGTCTGACCACGGCATGGGCACTGGGGAGGATGCTGGAGCATATTACCAACGTTAAGCGATATTTTGTCGCTAACGATGCTTAGCAACGAATTTTTTAACGCTAAGCATCGTCAGAAATTATCGCAGATAAACCTTGCTATTACCAAGGTTTATCGCAAATACGATAAAAAACGGCCGCAATGCATGAATATCGCTGAAAAGTCAGCGATATTCATGCATTACCGAGCTAATGCTCTTAGCCATGTTATCCACCTCCCATTGGATAACATGGCTAAGAACTGCTCAGGGCAGGTGTTAGTTTTTGGAGATATTCGCGCTTAGCGCGAATATCTCCAAAAGTTGGTAATAGGAGATAGCGATGTTAGCGACTGTTTCCAGTCGCTAACATCATGGCACGCCCACTTTGCATGTCATTAGTGATAAATATCACTGACATGCAAAGTGGGGCCCAAGATGGTTGCTATCTCCTACTAGCTGTCGCTAACTGGTGTTAGCGACAGCTAGGTAATAGGGAGATAGTTTTATCTCCGCTTTCTTGGCTTTTAAAGCCAAAAAAGCGGAGATAAACCCCCTTGCTGTTATTTTGGGGTTGGTAGAGGTTAATGTATCAAGCATATGTCCCTTAATAAGTGTGGTGGATGGTATCAACTGGGTTAGTTGTAACCCCTCGATCATGCAGCAACCTCTGATTCTGGCCCTCTAGTTGAAAATGTAGGTCTCCTGAGATCGTAATATGTACTTTCTTCAGCAGGAGACTGGCCAGGGCGTCTATTAGATTATCTCAAAACTCCCCATGGGGAGCCGGGGGCTGATAAATTAGTAGCCCCGAGAATATATGTGTTGGTGAGAGAGTGAAGGAGAATTGGCAGCTTTCACAATCCAGAATATGTAGGAGGTGATGAGGTATTTCTATTCCTCTTTTAGCAGGACGGCCAGTCCGCCCCCCACCTTTCCTATGCGATTCTGTTTAAGAATTTTAAACCCAGGTGGTAGGGCCATTAAAATATCTGGGATGGATCTGTCCTTAATCCAGCTTTCAGTAATAAATAATACCTCACGATCTGCCTCCTCTAATAGCAGACAAGTTTCAGTTTTGTGTTTAGGGAGGGAACGGCTGTGGTGTTCACCGTGCCCAACATACATAACTTGGTTCCTTTTGGTTTCCTGTGGCTATGACTTTTGAGGGGGTTGATGCGGGCGAGGTTGGTTTTTAGCAGTACTCTGAAGTTGCCAAGACCCCAAAGCCCATCCTCCTCTTCCCAGTCCATCCATAATGAGGTGTGCTGCTCCCTATGGGTTGCCTGCAGAGTTCTATAAGGCCTACTCTGTCATCCTCATACCCGAACTACTGCGGATTTATAGGGCAGCAATAGAGGACTCAGCTCTCCCCCCCACCCTGAACGAGGCAAACGTCATATCTCTTTTAAAGCCGGGTAGAGATGAACTCAATATGTGTTCATACAGGCCGCTCGCCCTCCTTAATACGGATTATAAGATCCTAGCTTCTACCCTAGCCCAAAGATTGGTGCCCCTGGTGCCTTCCCTAGTACATGCTGACCAGAACGGCTTAGTACCAACCCGTAGTACGTCTTACAACATTAGACGTCTCTTTCGAGTGCAAAGCCTAGCCACGTCCAGATGGCCTCGCTCGGGGTGTTTGGTTCTCGATTTAGAGAAAGCATTTGACTCAGTGGAGTGGCCCTACCTGCTGCAAGTGCTGAAGAAGTTTGCCTTGCGAGATGCCTACCTCCAGATGGTGGAACTTCTCTACCAGGGTCCTGTGGTGCGGGTGCGCACGGGCCAGCTCTTGTCAGACTTGGTCCGAGTCCGCAGAGGCACTAGGCAAGGGTGCCCCCTCTCCCCCCTAATCTTTGCTCTCATTATGGAACCCCTGGCGACGCGACTCCGCGTCTCTGGCACAGAGTGGGGTATCCCTTTGGCAGATGGGATACACTCGGTGTCACTGTATGCAGATGAGCTATTGATTTATGTCAGGGATCTGACTTGTTTTCCACGTGCACTTACCTCCATATTCAGCGACTTCGGAGACGTGTCGGGCCTTCGAGTCAATTGGGCAAAATCAGGAGTATATTCTTTTGCTCCGGACACGCCAGAAACTGATATCGTAGTGATGGGCGAGAGGCTCGCCTGGTACCCAACTGTCTTCCGATATTTAGGGATCCATATTTATCGTGACCCCGCTGACCTACTAGAAGGTAACCTCACGAGGGCCATTTTGTCACTCACAGCGCAGATGACCTTTTGGAACTCCCTTCCACTGAATGTCCCAAGTCGGATTACCCTTACTAAAATGATAGCGCTACCTTAGCTGTTGTACTTTTATACCAACCTACCGGTGTATATCCCGACCAGAATTTTCCGGGAGCTGGAAACACTGACCAGACGGCTAATCTGGAATACAGGGCGACCTAGAGTTGCGCTGAAGACGCTATATGCTGCAAAGATGCATGGGAGGGTTATCTGTCCCTAATCAAGAGCTCTACTACCTGGCGGCGCAACTGTAATGGGTTGCCTACTGGTTGAGCGGCCAGAATCTGTGTGACACGACTTTGGCCGACACCGTCATGACGGTGGCTCAGATACACGAGCTGTTTCATCCCCTAGCTAAGAAACGCTGCCCAGATCAGTTGCATCTTGCTGTGGCAAGGAAGAGCTATGTGAGAAGCCTAAAACTTGCGAGTTCTGTCACACCGTATGCCCCTAATTTACCACTGTTGGGGAAGCCTTGGGTGGGGGGCATGCTCACGGAGGCAGCGCTAGGTAGTTGGACAAACGCTGATTTAGACAGCTTGGGAGACCTCTTTGTGGAAGGCACTCTACTTTCGTTTTAGTCCCTGGTAGCCAACACGGGGCTACCTCCTGGACAATTTCTGACACATGCGACACTTATCCGCCTGCTAACGCAAGCTTGGGGTGACCCAACAGTGGAACTGCCGGCTCACTTACTGATCCAATACCTGCATGTGATGGGAAATGGTTCTCACATAGTACATTGGCTCGCCCAAGCACTACATACGCACACGCAATTTTCGTCACAACGCCTACGAGACAAATGGACTATTGACAGAGGCCGTGCCTGGACAGACAAGGAATGGGCGTTGGTGCTAGCCGGGGCAACGAATGTCCCGCGCAACTCCTGTTTCAAGATCATACAGTATTATATTGTGCATCGTGCGTACTTATCCCCGGACAAAATTAACAGATACTTTGGCCTAGACTCATCAGCCTGCCCCAGATGCGGACTTGTGGATGCGTAACTGCTACACATGCTCTGGGAATGCCCTCTTCTGAATGAATACTGGAAATTAGTGTCGGCCTCCTTGGCAGTGGCAACGGGGAGCAGCTTGCCACACACCTGGGAAGCTTGCCTCTTGGGCCTTTTTCAAGAGAACGGTTCGGACGAAGGTACAGGCTAGATTCTGGGACCTAGGGCTGATAACTGCGAAACGCCTTGTCACCAGACGCTGGAAAAATAGTGCCCCCCACAGGCCACACACTGGCACACTTCGTTTGACAATTGGGCAAGGGCGAAGAGTGTAGCTCTACACAGGGAGGAGACGGCGGGACTGCGTATGTTCCCCATAGCGCAAGACTGGGATAATGCCTTGACCGCTTACCACCGAGTGTGCCTGCAGAACGGTATCACCTAGACCTGGATGCACCAGAAACCGCTGACCTGACTGTGCCCCCCTGTCCTCCCCCTCCCTTCTTCACTCCCCCAAGCCTTCCCCCCCTATCCCTCTACACCCCCACTCGCCATGCAGGTCTTACCCCCCCCGTAAGCCTCAGATTGGACCTCTAGATTGGCCTTCCTGTCCTCTCCCCTCCCCCCTCTCCTCGTCCCGCCTACGGCGCTTTGCATCCCGCAGCCCTCTACATGGATACGGCACCGCACATGCCCGCTCTTGACTGTCGCGACTGAACCACACATTCACGGATTTGACTTCACCCAGTCTTTAATCTTTATAATCCCAGGTTGTTGTTCATAGTTTTTAGTTTTTGACAAAAATTTGAATATACACTGCATAGAAGTCACACCTGCTTTTACACAGTACCACAGGTATAACATATCTGTTGCCCCACCCTATCCACTCCTTTGGCGGAGTGTTGGGAAACAAATAGTTTATTCAGTGAACTGCTGTTGTTGATTTGCAATACTTCTTTAGACTCATTGTGCAACTATAACCAATGACCTTGTCATAATGTATACACCACTTTGCTTATATTATAGTGTCTTTTATTTGTATACATCAATGTACCTGAACAATTGCGGAGACCTATAACCACTGTATGGTACCCTGATTATGACATTACTTCCCGTCTGTGTACTTGCCAAAAGAAAAACGAAAATGCAATAAAAGATATTCGAA
The DNA here is from genome assembly GCF_964261635.1 of Lissotriton helveticus. Taxonomy (NCBI): domain Eukaryota; kingdom Metazoa; phylum Chordata; class Amphibia; order Caudata; family Salamandridae; genus Lissotriton; species Lissotriton helveticus. Next base: position 2,127,960,999 of record NC_136065.1, on the reverse strand, counting down.
CAAAAAAAAATGAGGTGTGCTGCCCCCTCCTTATACCACACCACTTCCGAAGTCTTTATTCCATTTCTACATGGAAGATCCCTCCCCCACCACAAAAGGCTCCTCTTCTCGCAGACCTCTGTATTAAAAGGAGTTAGGACCATTTGTCAGAATACATTGTTTTATGTTCCGAAGCACTGAGGAATTATAGATTTTGCTCATTACGTATGGACTCAGTGCTTTCAATGGACCAGTACTGTGTGGTACTGAGTACCGGCACATTTTATTATTTTTTAGAGGGGGGAGTGCCTGCACTTCTCAAGAGTGACGTGATACTTTTAATTGTAGGGCACCAACACTTCTCAGAAAAATGCCTGCATTTCTGTTTTTTCATTTCAAGCACTGTATGGACTAGAAATCCAGCTAGAAATAATAGTCAGGGGCCTCGAGGAATTCCTAACCAACCTAGACAAATTTCGAAGGCCCCAGCAATCCCCACCCAGGTCCTCTTCTCAAACAGACCCTATCCTTCTAAACCCGCATCTCGGGCCCTCATCCGCCCACAAGATCCAGCGGCAGAATCCTACCAGGAATGACGCTGAGATCCAGTTTCAGCCTCCCGTAAGAAGCAAAGCCCCCACATCTAGGGTACAGATCCCTCCCCTGAGAACCAGTCAACAAGACCTTCCAGAACGAAGGCAGCTATGTATGATGAAGAGGCTTTGGACCTAGCCTCCACCTATGTCTCTCCTCTCTCAGCTTCCCTGAATTCTAATAATCAAGTGATCACCGGCTTCAAAAGAGACCACCCGCCTGCAAAAAGCACAAGACCTCCACCCTCCCTTTCCTCAATTCCAAGGGCCCCAGCAGGAGAGTACCCGAGCAATAGGAAATTATCCATTAACTGTAGATCAGCCCCCAAGCATGCAACGGAATTAGCAGAAGCCATCCTCTCTCAAGATTTAGATATTGCATTCATCACGGAGACGTGGCTGAACGAGATCTCCCCTCCCTGTTTTGATATGCTGGTACCCCCAGGTTTCTCCATCATCAACCAAGATAGAAAAGAATAACGAAGTGGAGGTGTGGCCATCATCCATAAGGAGGACATAGACATCACTGTAATGGACTCCTGCAAGTATAGCTCCTTTGAATGTCTCACTGTCAACATCAAAATGAAGGCTAACAGCCCATTAGTTGGTCACCTGCTCTATCACCCACCAGGTAACACCCACACATTTGGGGAACACCTATCCGACTTGATTGCCCACTGCGCTCTCAAAGACACTAACTGCCTAATCCTAGGCGATTTCAACCTTCGCTGGAACGATGCCAACGACACACTAATTCAATCTCTCAATAATCTCCTCGGTGACAATAACCTGTCCCAACACTGCTCAGAAGAAACTCACAACAAAGGAGCGACCTTGGATGCCATTATTGCCCATCGGGACGGAATCACGATTGACAACATTCTTCCAGTGGACTGGTCGGATCATCACATGATCTTATTCCACATCAACAAAAGAGCTCTATCCCTGCCTCCTGTTCAAGATCCCCCCAAAGGATCCAGAAACCTCACCCAGATCCCCCTGGACATCATGGAAGAAAGGATAAAGATGATCCTACCCTGCGGCAAGGATCTCTCCACAAATTACCTCACCTCGCTATACAACATAAATATGGTATCCCTGCTGGACCAACTAGCACCCTTGAAACTTAAAAAAAACGAGCCATCCCGTCCCGATCCTGGTTCGACTCTGACATCAACGACGAAAGGAGACAACTAAAGGCCTCAGAAAGAGGTTGAAGGAGCTTGCCCACTACCTTCCACCACGTTCAACTCAGATCTATCAGGAAGAAATATAACAGTCATATTAAGAACGAAAAATCTGTATATTTCTGCTCTGAACTGGATTGCGTAAAAAACAGACCCAAGGAGCTCTTCAAGATCATCAGACAACAAACCTCCAAACCAGAGACGTCCCTGGGACAAGCTTCCAATGAACGGTGCGACAATTTCGCCACCTTCTTCAATGACAAGATCTCCAAGATCGAGCACTCGCTAGACATCAACTGCTCCTCCCCTCACCTTAGCAGCCCAGCTGGGGTGCTCAGCTGTGCTCCCACTCCCACCACCAAATCCTGGTCACCCTTCCAACCCAGTCCAGAGGAAGAGATAGTCAAACTTATTTCCACCTCTAAACCTTCATCTCACACCCTAGACCCTCTAACCGGCTCAACTCACCAAAAAATTGAAACTCTCCCTTGCTCCACTCTGGTGCAGGATTATAAACAGCTCCCTAAAAACCGGAATCGTTCCAGATTGTCTGAAAGTGGGTCAAGTCACCCCACTGCTGAAAAAACGAGGCCTGGACATAAATGACCTAAACAACTTCAGACCTGTCTCCAACCTTCCTCATCTTTCCAAAATCCTGGAAAGATGCGTACTCCAACAATTAACTCAACACCTTGACAATACCAACCTCCTCGACTCCCTTCAGTCGGGTTTCAGGAAAGGATGCAGCACTGAAACCGCAATCCTCAACATAATTGCTGATATTCACAAATCACTGGACTCAGACCAATGCTGCCTCCTTATTCTCCTAGACCTATCGGCAGCTTTCAAAGAAAGGACTGGTTTAAACGAATCGGTCCTTAAATGGTTCTCATCATTCCTTCTCAACCGCTCCCAGAAAATCAAAATCAAATGCTTCGAATCTGACCTGCAACCAGTCTTGAGGGGAGTCCCCCAAGGATCAGTGCTCTCCCCCCTACTCTTTAATATTTACATGGAACCCCTCGCCGCCTTACTCAGGAAAGCTAACATCCCTTTTCACCTATATGCTGATGACACCTAAATCTACCTGGAAATCTCCTCTGCCAAAGACATACAAAGACTCAATGAAACACTAAGAGAAGCGCAACGTTGGCTATCAAGCAACCTTTTAAAACTGAACCTGGACAAAACCGAACTACCCCTCATCTCGAACAAAGAAGAGAAACCTCAAGTGGCTGAGTGGCTAAAGGAGATCGATGCGCTCAACGGGAACCTCTCCCCGGCCGATTCTGTTAAATCATTAGGAATCACGCTAGACTCAAAACTGGACATGACCAAACACATTAATATTTCGGCTAAGAGCGCCTTCCTTTATCTAAAGCTACTAAACAAAATAAAACCTTTCATTCCACCCAACGACCTCAAACAAGCCACTCAAGCATTGGTGCTGTCAAGACTGAACTATGGAAACGCAGTCCTCGCTGGAATTGCGAAAACACACCTTGCTCCGCTAAAAACAACCCTCAATACGGCTGCCAGAATGGTAACAGAATTAAAGAAATTTGACCACATCTCTCCTGCCCTCAAAGAAGTCAATTGGCTACCCATAGAAATGCGGGCGAACTTCAGAATGGCCTGCCTCAACCACAAAGCCCTCAACACAGGCAAACCCCAATATCTGGCGTCTAAACTCAAAAAAGCAGGTCAGAACAGGAACCTCAGAAGCTCCAATACCCTACTGCTTATCCCGCTAAAACTCGAAAACACAAAACCGCGGCCAGATCCTTCGCCGGCAATGCGCCCAAAATATGGAACTCTATCCCCCCCACATCAGAACTATTCCCTCCTTCACTAAATTCAAAAGTCAGCTCAAAATCCTTTTCCTCGATCGATCTCCAGTGATCAGATAGGATCTATCGGAGTGCTGAAAATGACACTTTACCTCTCCCGTCTGTGGGATAGCACGTCCTTGTAATGGACCCGCTCAACATCTTCGCTACTACGACTCACACCCGGACTGTCTCACTGTTTTGCTATTTGTTCTGCTCCCGTTTGCTCGCTTCATTGTAATATGTTATGCTCTCGCATGTTTTGCTATGCAATTGCTGTGAAGCGCTCCGATACCCTCCGGTCAGGCTAGCGCTATACAAAACTTCATAAATAAAATAAAATAAAAAATAAGGATAACTTGGAAGCAGCTTTGCGCACATTATTAACATCTTAAATTCACAGAGAGCCATTCCCAATATAGACAATAAAAGGTGGTAAACAATTGTTTTGCAGCGTCCCGTGTGCAAAACAACCTCCTAGCGTGTTCATTAATGCGGATTTAAAGCGCTATTTAAAGTTGTGTAGCCTTATAATTAAGGGTGAAGAGGAAGTCCTGCCCTATAATGAAATATGGCCCTTGTTCATCAGATTGGGTGTTAAAGGGTTAATTGGGCCTGAGTTTAAGGTTTTAGACTCTCACTCTGAAGATTAAGGGTTTAAGTGCTCGACCCTTGCTATTGGTGAACGGGCACCAGCTGTGCCCCCAGGCTATGCAGCTATCTGCCAATCACATGCTCGCTGCGTTTCAGAACTAAGAGCTACTTGACTGAGCCCCGACGGCGCATTAAGATGCTATTTAAAGTGCTAGGGCCCTGGCAGGTGTCGGCTGTTCTTTGACTGTGCGAGGCACGGGGGGTTCTGCTGAGAAAATGGAGATGAGGTAGTGTGCCTTTGACTCTGAGGGGAGTCTACCAGGGGGTGACAAACTTAGGAGACCCAGGAGCAGTCTCCTGGCAGTCCTTCACTTTCAGGTCGCGCCTGCGAGACCGCATGCGCTGCATGAGCTTTTGCTTGTTAGGTCGTGCCTGCGAGACTGCATGCGCTGCATACACTCTTGCTTTTTGGGGTCGAGCCTGCGAGTGTGCATGCGCTCTCGCTTGCTAGGTTGAACCTGCAACAGATCATACGTTCTCACTCATCAGGTCGTGCCTGCGAGAACGCAGGCGCTCAAGCTTGTTAGGTTGAGTCCGTGACACCCCATGTGCTGTGTGTGCTCTTGCTTGTTAGGTTGCACCTGAGAGGACGCATTAACTCTTGCTTTTTAATTCGAGTCAGTGACAGCACATGGGCTGCATGCGCTCTCGCTTGTTAGGTTGAGGCTGTGACAGAGCTAGTACTGCATGTGCTCTCGCTTGTTAGGTTGAGGCTGTGACAGAGCTAGTACTGCATGTGCTCTCGCTTGTTAGGTTGAGGCTGTGACAGAGCTAGTACTGCATGTGCTCTCGCTTGTTAGGTTGAGGCTGTGACAGAGCTAGTACTGCATGCGCTCTCGCTTGTTAGGTTGAGGCTGTGACAGAGCTAGTACTGCATGCGCTCTCGCTTGTTAGGTTGAGGCTGTGACAGAGCTAGTACTGCATGCACTCTCGCTTGTTAGGTTGAGGCTGTGACAGAGCTAGTACTGCATGCGCTCTCGCTTGTTAGGTTGAGGCTGTGACAGAGCTAGTACTGCATGCGCTCTCGCTTGTAAGGTTGAGGCTGTGACAGAGCTAGTACTGCATGCGCTCTCGCTTGTTAGGTTGAGGCTGTGACAGAGCTAGTACTGCATGCGCTCTCGCTTGTTAGGTTGAGGCTGTGACAGAGCTAGTACTGCATGCGCTCTCGCTTGTTAGGTAGTGCCTGCAACAGAGCAAGTACTGCATGTGCTCTCGCTTGTTAGGTTGAGGCTGTGACAGAGCTAGTACTGCATGCGCTCTCGCTTGTTAGGTTGAGGCTGTGACAGAGCTAGTACTGCATGCGCTCTCGCTTGTTAGGTTGAGGCTGTGACAGAGCTAGTACTGCATGCGCTCTCGCTTGTTAGGTTGAGGCTGTGACAGAGCTAGTACTGCATGCGCTCTCGCTTGTTAGGTTGAGGCTGTGACAGAGCTAGTACTGCATGTGCTCTCGCTTGTTAGGTTGAGGCTGTGACAGAGCTAGTACTGCATGCGCTCTCGCTTGTTAGGTTGAGGCTGTGACAGAGCTAGTACTGCATGTGCTCTCGCTTGTTAGGTTGAGGCTGTGACAGAGCTAGTACTGCATGCGCTCTCGCTTGTTAGGTTGAGGCTGTGACAGAGCTAGTACTGCATGCGCTCTCGCTTGTTAGGTTGAGGCTGTGACAGAGCTAGTACTGCATGTGCTCTCGCTTGTTAGGTTGAGGCTGTGACAGAGCTAGTACTGCATGCGCTCTCGCTTGTTAGGTTGAGGCTGTGACAGAGCTAGTACTGCATGCGCTCTCGCTTGTTAGGTTGAGGCTGTGACAGAGCTAGTACTGCATGCGCTCTCGCTTGTTAGGTTGAGGCTGTGACAGAGCTAGTACTGCATGTGCTCTCGCTTGTTAGGTTGAGGCTGTGACAGAGCTAGTACTGCATGTGCTCTCGCTTGTTAGATTGAGGCTGTGACAGAGCTAGTACTGCATGCGCTCTCGCTTGTTAGGTTGAGGCTGTGACAGAGCTAGTACTGCATGTGCTCTCGCTTGTTAGGTTGAGGCTGTGACAGAGCTAGTACTGCATGCGCTCTCGCTTGTTAGGTTGAGGCTGTGACAGAGCTAGTACTGCATGTGCTCTCGCTTGTTAGGTTGAGGCTGTGACAGAGCTAGTACTGCATGCGCTCTCGCTTGTTAGGTTGAGGCTGTGACAGAGCTAGTACTGCATGCGCTCTCGCTTGTTAGGTTGAGGCTGTGACAGAGCTAGTACTGCATGCACTCTCACTTGTTAGGTAGTGCCTGCAACAGAGCAAGTACTGCATGCGCTCTCGCTTGTTAGGTTGAGGCTGTGACAGAGCTAGTACTGCATGCGCTCTCGCTTGTTAGGTCGAGTCTGCGACAGAGAATGGGCATGGGCTGCATGTGCTCTCGCTTGTTAGGTTGCACCTGAGAGGACGCATTAACTCTTGCTTTTTAATTCGAGTCAGTGACAGCACATGGGCTGCATGTGCTCTTGCTTCTTAGGTCAAGCCTGCAACAGAGCATGCACTCTCACTTGTTAGGTAGTGCCTGCAACAGAGCAAGTACTGCATGTACTCTCACTTGTTAGGTTGAGGCTGTGACAGAGCTTGTACTGCATGTGCTCTCGCTTGTTAGGTTGAGGCTGTGACAGAGCTAGTACTGCATGTGCTCTCGCTTGTTAGGTTGAGGCTGTGACAGAGCTAGTACTGCATGTGCTCTCGCTTGTAAGGTTGAGGCTGTGACAGAGCTTGTACTGCATGTGCTCTCGCTTGTTAGGTTGAGGCTGTGACAGAGCTAGTACTGCATGTGCTCTCGCTTGTTAGGTTGAGGCTGTGACAGAGCTAGTACTGCATGCGCTCTCGCTTGTTAGGTTGAGGCTGTGACAGAGCTAGTACTGCATGCGCTCTCGCTTGTTAGGTTGAGGCTGTGACAGAGCTAGTACTGCATGCGCTCTCGCTTGTTAGGTTGAGGCTGTGACAGAGCTAGTACTTTATGCACTCTCGCTTGACTGCATGCGCTCTCGCTTGTTAGGTTGAGGCTGTGACAGAGCTAGTACTGCATGCGCTCTCGCTTGTTAGGTTGAGGCTGTGACAGAGCTAGTACTGCATGCGCTCTCGCTTGTTAGGTTGAGGCTGTGACAGAGCTAGTACTGCATGCGCTCTCGCTTGTTAGGTTGAGGCTGTGACAGAGCTAGTACTGCATGCGCTCTCGCTTGTTAGGTTGAGGCTGTGACAGAGCTAGTACTGCATGCGCTCTCGATTGTTAGGTTGAGGCTGTGACAGAGCTAGTACTGCATGCGCTCTCGCTTGTTAGGTTGAGGCTGTGACAGAGCTAGTACTGCATGCGCTCTCGCTTGTTAGGTTGAGGCTGTGACAGAGCTAGTACTGCATGCGCTCTCGCTTGTTAGGTTGAGGCTGTGACAGAGCTAGTACTGCATGGGCTCTCGCTTGTTAGGTTGAGGCTGTGACAGAGCTAGTACTGCATGCGCTCTCGCTTGTTAGGTTGAGGCTGTGACAGAGCTAGTACTGCATGCGCTCTCGCTTGTTAGGTTGAGGCTGTGACAGAGCTAGTACTGCATGCGCTCTCGCTTGTTAGGTTGAGGCTGTGACAGAGCTAGTACTGCATGCGCTCTCGCTTGTAAGGTTGAGGCTGTGACAGAGCTAGTACTGCATGTGCTCTCGCTTGTTAGGTTGAGGCTGTGACAGAGCTAGTACTGCATGTGCTCTCGCTTGTTAGGTTGAGGCTGTGACAGAGCTAGTACTGCATGTGCTCTCGCTTGTTAGGTTGAGGCTGTGACAGAGCTAGTACTGCATGCGCTCTCGCTTGTTAGGTTGAGGCTGTGACAGAGCTAGTACTGCATGCGCTCTCGCTTGTTAGGTTGAGGCTGTGACAGAGCTAGTACTGCATGCGCTCTCGCTTGTTAGGTTGAGGCTGTGACAGAGCTAGTACTGTCGTGTATTTCTATAGGTTCTGAATCGATCCCCCTATTCCTGACCCTAATCTGGTTAAACTACCTAGCTAGTTAACTAACAGTCAGCCCATGAGGCAAGAAAACCCCCATGATGCAGATACCGTTATCTGACGCAGTCACACTACGGCACAGGAACGTGTTATCTGATTAGGTCATAACGCTTGAGATCTAATTAGACAAGCGACATTCCTCCAGCCCCTGATAAGGCATACGACGTTCTCATAACAAATCAAACCTATGACAACCTGGAAAATCCGTGCGGCCATTGTTTTGATTTCACAGAGAACTTTTGCAAAAGAATGTGCTAACGAGCAAGTCGTATGACATCTTTATTGACGTACCTATGTCCATCCTTACGTCAATCTCGGCACCTTTAAGGTATAAATATTGCCGACCTTGCCCTATGCAAACACACGCGTGGTGACAAGACGGAGCAGCCATACTTGCCGAAGCCGAGAGCAGAAGCAGACCCCGCTGGCAGCAGCCCCGCCTTCCTGACGTGCTGAGAGACGCGCTGCTATCTCAAGCCGAGAGACCCAGCACCGGCGCTTCTGGGCAGCCCTCGCAGGCAGCCTGGAATATCGAGAGCAGAGAAAGAGATACCATTCCTCATTCATCCTAACTTCCAGGTACAGAACTGAATAACCCCTCACAGAGAATTCTTTAGTTATTCACTTGGCAAAAACAAACTTAACTTAAGCTGTAACTTTCTATTCCCGCCCACGCATTAGACTTAGGTCAGGTACACGGGGTAGGCGTATTTAGAAACACCAGTTGAGTACGTTTAGTCAAATGTATATGTGTATGTAAATATATTTTAATCATTTTAAACATCGTATGGCTCAGAAACCATATCAATGTTTTTACAGTATTATTTTATACTATTGCTTCTAATGTATGCACTTTACTTAACTATAAGTATTGCAATAATATCGATCCATTTCTCTTGTACGAGAAAAGAGACTGATCAATAAATAACACCTTTTATTGAACACGCCCGTCTCTTCCTTTTCTCTACATTCTGATGAGACTAAGAATGCACGTACTGACTGAGTAAAATAATTGCCTTGTGCTCACACGACTCTTGAGATTGACTCTTGATTAGGGGAGAGCAAAGTTGTCATGTTCTATGGTTGTCAGAAACTAAATCCCTTCTTGTCTAATCAGGGGAGTTAATCCTTCCTTGAACATTCGAGAAAGTTTCTAGCGAACTCTGAGCTTAGCTGGCAAACCCAAAAATTAAGTCTAGTATCGACAGTAGTAGACCTAGTTAACGTCTGGCCTAGGCCTTTACTGCTGTAGGTACTATTCCAATGCGCAGAGCCTATTGGGAAAATAGGAGCTACACTACAGTACTGCATGCGGTCTCGCTTGTTAGGTTGAGGCTGTGACAGAGCTAGTACTGCATGCGCTCTCGCTTGTTAGGTTGAGGCTGTGACAGAGCTAGTACTGCATGCGCTCTCGCTTGTTAGGTTGAGGCTGTGACAGAGCTAGTACTGCATGTGCTCTCGCTTGTTAGGTTGAGGCTGTGACAGAGCTAGTACTGCATGTGCTCTCACTTGTTAGGTTGAGGCTGTGGCAGAGCTAGTACTGCATGCGCTCTCGCTTGGTAGGTTGAGGCTGTGACAGAGCTAGTACTGCATGCGCTCTCGCTTGTTAGGTTGAAGCTGTGACAGAGCTAGTACTGCATGCGCTCTCGCTTGTTAGGTTGAGGCTGTGACAGAGCTAGTACTGCATGTGCTCTCGCTTGTTAGGTTGAGGCTGTGACAGAGCTAGTACTGCATGCGCTCTCGCTTGTTAGGTTGAGGCTGTGACAGAGCTAGTACTGCATGTGCTCTCGCTTGTTAGGTTGAGGCTGTGACAGAGCTAGTACTGCATGTGCTCTCGCTTGTTAGGTTGAGGCTGTGACAGAGCTAGTACTGCATGTGCTCTCGCTTGTTAGGTTGTGCCTGAGAGAACACATGAACTCTCGCTTGTTAGGTCGAGCCTTCGACTGTGCCCGCGCTCTTGCTTGTAAGAGTATTGTTTACAATTAAGGGCTTGGTGCCTGCCCATTGCTTGCTATTTGTAGGCTTTAGGGTCACTCTTCTTTGCTGGCTCCTAATTGGCCAGCACTGGCCAAACACCACTTCCGTTCCTCTCTCCGGCGCACGGACCAAGTACAGATCAATTGTACATGATTAGTGCCAGTACGCTGGTCGCGCTGTGATTGAGATACTTTTTCATTCTTACTCCTCCCACCTCGCATCTTTTTAACAAATAACAGAGCATGCACTATGCAAATGCCTTAAAAAGCGATAAAACGCAGCCAACACTGGCTGCGTCATAGCGCTGTTTTCTTGTTTTAAAAGGACAGCATGCGTTGTAATGCTCAGCAGCTACGCCAAACAATCTCCTTTCCTTCTCAACTGGGACGCACACATGGACTTTTTTATGAATATGGTTTGATTTTCCCACTGCACCCATCTCCAGCAGTGGCGTAACAGACTTGATGGGACCCCCCGCAAGGTACATGAAAGGGCCCCCTGCACTCTATCAGGAGCTCTCAGGCCAGGGTACTGTGCTGAGGGCCCCCCCCCCACACCGCAGCGGCTGAGGGGGCCTATGTATGTTACGCCACTGGTCTCCAGGTCCACTTGCTGCACACTTCCTGACCTCCTCCTGACCCCGCGGTTCTTCTTCAGAAACCGCACAACAGAGGAGACTGTGGTGCTGTCACCTTTAACAAAGCTGGAGATGACGGACACATCACTCGAGCGCTTTCACATAGCGCTACGTCACATGAATATTGTTAGACCTGGCACCATTGGCGTGGGTCTCCCTTCCATTTTGTTGCTGTTGCCTCATGTGTTTTGCTGGTGTTAGCTGCTTAGAGCACTGTGCCACTGCCAATCAGTGCAACAGTGCAAGTGCTCCCTGTATAAAATGTATATATTGATTGGATTCCCTGATTGGCTTATTTGGTTTACTGTCAGACCCCAGTAAATTGCACCAGAAGTGCCCAGGGCTTGTAAATCCAAATGCTGCAAGTGGGCTTGCAGCACTGGTTGTGCCACCCACAGAGGCAGCCTTTTAAAATGTGTCTAAGGTCTGCCATTGCAGAACCTGCGTGCAGTCTGGCACTGTCATGCTGGCTGGGCAAGTGCACACACTCTCCAGCCTCTAAATCTTCCCTTTACTTCATGTGAGTCACCCCTATGGTAGGCCCTAGGGCAGGGTGCATTGTAAGCATAAGGTAGGACAAGCCCTGATGTGTGTGGCATGTCCTAATAGTGAATTACAGCCATTTGCGTTTTTCACTATTGCAGGGCTACCTGTTCTCCATAGGCCAGAATGGGCTGTTAGAATTATTACTTTCTATGATCCTAACAGACTCAGAGAACATGGTAGAAATTCGAGTTTAGTATGCTTCAACTCAGAATAATAAAATGCATCTTTTAGTAAAGTTTATTTTAATATTCTGTGCTTGCAAATACCACTTTTAGAAAGTTGGTATTTGCTTGCCGAACCTTTTCAGCCCACCTCTGCTAGGATATGTATCTGCTGTCTGGTTTCTGTGTGTGACAGGGCTGGGTAATTCTAGGAGACAGGCTGGGGCAGCCATGTGGTGAATAGGAAGATTACAACCAGATGGGTGGGAGGAGTACACCTAGACTCTGAATAGGGCTGTGCTCTGCCACCACAATGCTGGCTCCACCTCCTGTGGAGCGTCTGATGTCTCTGCCCTGCACACTGAAAAGACAAGCCAGAGTCCTGTAAACAAAGTACTCCAGAACTGGGCTGGACTGGGCAAAGGCCCCCTGGCCTGAAAGAACAAAAGAATTGCATTATAAGTATTGGGACCCTGGGCCCAAGAAATCAGATCCTGCTGAAACAAGAAGAACCTCTGCCCGACGAGAAGGAACTGGGAAAGCTGTGAGGAGGAGTACTGTCCCTGACCTGGGGGATTAGCCTGAAGTGGTTGCCTTGCTACTGAAGGAGTGGAAAAAGACTGGAAAATACTTTTGCTCAACTTGTGCTTCAAAGATCTCCAAGGGCTTGTGGGTGAGCTTGCCCCCTGAACGGAGTCCCAGGACTATTGGACTCCCACCGCCTTAAAAAGAGCTGCTGCTGATTTCCCCGTAATGCTGGAACCGCGATCTGGGTGCGCCTCGAAGACTCACCTGCTATGAAGCCCCGTGACAGTTGTCTTCCCCGAACAAAGTGACCCCGCTCCTCCACAAGCCGTAGCTCGCACAATAAGAAAAAGGGCCGCACCGCACACCGCTTCACCCTCCCCCTTTGAGCCGTACTGCTCGCCGTGCCCCTGCCGCTGGCATTTGAAGTTACGAGTGCATCGCAGGGCTGGGTACAGCTCGTACGCCTGCAGCGTACCGTCCGGCTCGCACTGCGCTGTCCGGGATTGAAAGGCGCCCCGCTCTTGAAGGCCCGACTCGCACGCCGTATTGTAACGTGAACGCCTGAAAGCCAGGACCGTCCGCCTCGCTCCCCGTGGCCCCCGCTCTACGCCTCGCACAAGACGCCTGCAACGAGCCGGGGCTCGCACCGAAGAGGGGCCAACAACGCTTTTGGTTCGCCTTCAATTTTACACACATCGTCCGTGTCGGACACAACGATCTAAGGTACTGTGAGACTCGCACTGCATTTGTGTGCATAACGGACCGGAGCGTCCGCTGCGCCTATTTGACTCTTTCTAGGCGCGTTTTATCCCCGGGAGAGCCGCACAGACAATGCAAAGCACACAGAACTTTCAACTACACATTTTAAACAAGAACTGCATTGCTAACAGTATCGTGGATTAATTTTGTCGTTATCTTGGTCTTGTGCTAAGTCTTAGATAAAAGATACCTATTTTTGATATATTCCCAGTGTGGTGTCCATTTGTGGTTTTGTCACATGGTTACTGTGTGTGTGTTCACAAATGCTTAACCTCTAACGCCTCTGAGAATAAGTCTTGTCTGCTCGCGCCAGGCTATACTATAGGGTGAGCAGGGTTTATTTTAGAGGGTGATCCCCTTATCCTGACTAGAGGAGAAGAGGGTCCCTGCTTGTCACAAGTCCTTACCTGTGCCAACCAGAGACCCCCATATCTAACAAATATTGTGCAGCTTTTGCTGGTGTGAGCTTCAAGCTCACATGGGCCCCAGTGCCGTAACAAAATTTTAGGGAACCCACCTGCAAAGTACATGGACGAGGCCACTCATGCTCGTGCTACGGGCCCAGTCAGGACCACTCAGGCCAGGGGCCAGCCGGCCGTGCATAATGCTGGAGGGAGCCCCCGCTTCGCCGCGGGGGCTGGCATTATGCCCAGGGCTTTAAGTGAGATGAAAAAAGTTGCAGGGCCACTCAAAGGGGCGTGGCCAATGTAATGAAAGGCGTGGTTTAAAAGCACATAAGCTAAATGTCTGTACTTGGCACAGTGTGCCGCCCGACTGGTATTTTGCTGTTTCTATCATTGGATCCAGATATATAATTCAACAAGTAACATTACACCGACAACAAGCCAGGTCTATTGGCTTTGTCAATGGATGTTAGTTGCATAAGATGAATAAACAACAACTACCGCTTCCTTGTAAATAATTTGGAAAATGCTTCAGTTCTGAAATGAGGAGACTGAAAGAACTAACAAGACTCTCTGAAGTTACATAAGGGCAGTGACGGTGGGACAGCTGCAGTCCAGATGTTTTTCTTCAGTGTGAGGGGGAGGGAGAGCCCGCTAGGGACCCGTATTAACACCTGCTTTTTAGAACTGCCAATGCTGAGCACCGGCAGGACCCGGCTCACTTAAAGCAAACACCAGGCAACAAACAGAAAACCTGGCATTCACCTCAGAACTGCAAAGAACCTCCCTCCCGATAGACTGTATTCGCAATGTTCCTGCGTCGCCGTCCCTGGAGACTTCGGGGCGCTTTTTCATGTTCTTACACTGCTCAGACGTAAGAGCAGGGATTTTTCGTTGTCTGTTTTTTGCCGGCATAAAGGGAAGTCAAGGGAGAACAGAGAGCATTTAACTGTTCTCGCATACCCTGGTTTAGACTTCCGAAGCGACCACTTTCTTCTAGGCCTCGGCGGTAAATTTCGTTCTGCTCGCGGAAATTACGCTAATTTGACATTTTCACGTTCTTTGGAGAGCGCGAAAATGTCAAAACTTTCACAAACTGCGAAACAAGTTTTTTCTTGCTCGCGCTTTAAAAATGCGTACTCGCGCGCGCGCTAGCGTCCCTGCGTTCGCCGATGAGTTTTCCTATGTTGGATTGTTGGTAGCCGCTCGCACTACCCCGCGTGAGTTTGCAATCGTGAACACGTCATTCGAGACCCCGAACAGGAAATAAGCATCGCGAGCGGGCGGGACAAGTGAAAACAAGATGGCGACCGCAAGGGTAAGTTGGCGAGACATTTTTCACCGCGATCAAGCAGAAAATTTCGCGAACAGGCGGGGAAAAAAAACTTCTGCGTCTTTGCGATATTTCTGCGTGTTTGCGGAGATTTTTAGACATTTTCGCGATAATTTGCAAAAGTGAACTTTGCAAATTCCGCCCACCCCTACTTTCTTCCTTTTCTTGATTTTTCTTTATTTTTTATAATTGTTGAACCATCACCTTCGTATATATATATAAAAAAATAATAATATTTAAACATGACTTTCTCAGTCAACGACCTTTTTGTAATACTCTGATTGCAGCATTTTCTTTTCGGAGGAATTGAAATGCAATTAAGCATTTTTAATTTTTTTTTCAAATGAAAGAATGCTGAAAATCCAAACCCCGGATCTATTACACTCCAATTACCCATTTTGCAAAGGTTTTTAGGTCTCGCCTAGACGAAAGCAAAAAGCGAAGCTTTTTGCTGTCTAGCGAGACTACTTATGTCGCCACTTTGCAGGGATTCCGGGGAATGTGGACAGCACAGCAAACTGTCACGAGCGTCTCCTGCTGGAGATTGCACCTCGTGAGCGCGCACGTCGTCACTCACGCATGCGCACAAACAAAGGCATCCACACACTGCATATACACACGCACCCCCCTTAAACATACACACGCGCACACAGACAGACAGACGCACGCACAAACACACTCAAACAGACACACACACACGCACGCGTACACCCCACCCCCACTCACCCCTCCTCTCACTCAACTTACCTGTTCTGGCGGTGCACGGCGGCGGCTCCTTCTCCCGGGTGGCGGTAGCGCTTTGCGGGGCTCTCTCACCACATGAGAGCCCCGCCTTACCCATGCGCCCGGCCGCTCTTCACCCGGTCCCCCATCTCGGGACCGGGACTCAATGCGGAGCCTTCGTGGCTCCTCGGGCAGCTCTCTCTCGCTCTCGGCGCGATGGGGCGGGACTTCCGGTTGGGGCCGCGCTGGCATTGGCCGGCTTCCCAACCGCTTCCGGGTCGTCGCGGGCAGCGCGGCGGTCCGGCACAGCCATGATGCGTATGTTTTTTCAGTCGGTGTCGACGCAAGGGTTGCCCGGGGCTGCACAGAGCGGTCCATTGGCCACAGATTGGGGCCATTTGGCGCCTCCGAGAGGCAGTCTGCTCTTGGGTTCGAGAGATGCCTTGGTGCAACGTGCGTCCACTGCAAAGCTCTGTGGCAAGAGTTCCATATATGCGACAACAACACAGTGGGATAATGCACCGCGGGCTGAGATCTCTGCATATTTCAGCGCATTTTTTCTAATCTCATCAAAGTGGCCAAGGTGGTTAGTGGACCGTTTGCTTTACTTGTTTATTTTGTAACTTGTGTTTCATGTGTTCTGATTCAAGTAATGCTGGTCTGTGCGCACAGCGTACGTTGCCTACAAGTCAAGTGTTGTAGCATGACGATAGCTGTAGGGTTAATGCACCGGTTGCGGAGCTATGTGAATAAAATGTAGCCACAGGTTCCAGTTAGAGTAAAGAAGATTTGTGAGTGAATACGCCATGGCGGTAAATAACCTGCAAATGGCAGATTCCACCCCAGTAACATTACTGTTTCGAAATAATAAGAGCTACAGGGCTCGATGCACTGGATGAGCTAAGATACAGGCCGCAGGTTCAAATACCAGTAAGATAGCGGATGGGGTAAATGCACCTGTAGCAGAGATACTTAAGCAAACCCACAGGTTACAGCTTCATACCAGTAAAATACCTGAATTGATAAATGCACGTGCTGCAGTTGTCTTCAAGCTAACCCGTAGGTCACAAATTACAATTCCAGTAAGATAGCGGAGGGGATACATGCACCTATAGCAGAGATATTTAAGCTAACCCACAGGTTACAAGTTCCAATGCCAGTAAGATGCCTGAGGGGTAAATGCAGCTGTTGCATTATTCTGTGTGTAACCCACGTCGGGATAACACACCCAGTGAGAATGCTCGGTGAGTTAATGTTTCCACTGCAGAGCTCCGAGTAGTCTTGAGCTATTGACGTTGAAAATAACAATGCCTTTTATTTTCGTTTTAAAAGATAAATAAAAGACATTGTCATTTACAATGCCAATAGCTTAAACTTGTGTAACTGCGAGACCTATTGCATTGCAAATGCTTGTTCTTTAAGAGGTCCTTTTTGAGGGAAATCAAAAATAAACATTTGAGTTGTTTGGTGCCTCAGGAGCACAAATATGCAAATATGTGTAACCCAAACTATGAGAATCAATTACTCAGGATGACATTGAAGTATTAAACGTTTCACCTGCCCTTGTTCAGAATAAGACACAGCAGGGCACACAATGCCAGTGGTGAGGGCACAGGCGCATGAGCCCTGCACTCCTGCAGTGTCTAAGTCTTAAAACACAACTTCTCACAGAAAATTATTTCTTTTGGGTCTACATATGTGCACACTAGTCCAATCCATATACTTGTGCAATGTAGATTTCTGTTATTTAATATAAAAATGACAATGGTCTTTATCATTACTAAGGGGCCCTTTAGGATGTAGGGCGGATCGCCACCGCCCGCATGGCGGTGGCGATCCGCCCTACATCCTACCCGCCCGCCACCCATTTCCCCCGCCACATTAGTATGGCGGGGTGACCGTGGCGGACAGGCAGACCGTCTGCCGCTTTTCCACCCGGTCAACAAGTTGACCGGGCAGAAAAGGGTTTAATATGGTGGCGGTGTCTGCTAGACACCGCCATCCATATTATAATGGGTACGGAAAGATGCCTTTGCCGCCACGGAAAGGCATGCGGGAATGGCCTGCAGGGGCTCGTTGCGGGCCCCCAGGTACACAGGGGGGTGCACATGGGGGGTACCTATGGTACCCCCCAGCAGTTCCATGACAACATGGCAGGCATGGCAGGCACCGCGTGGTGCCTGCCATGTTGTGCATGGAAGTGCACTACATGCCTTCCTGGCATTGTGGCGGGCGGTGCTGAGTGCACTGCCCACCACAGGAATGCAGGATGCGCCCGCCACTGTGGCAGGCGCATCCTAATTGCCCCCACGGGACCCCCACCCTTATGGCTGGCGGTCCCGTTTCCCGATAGGATAATAACCCCCTAAGTTTTGTTCTGTGGAAGGTGAAAAGATCAAACATGAGCAAACCTTTATTTTTACCCAACAATAATGGAGCACATATAGAACAGCGGCATGCTAGAGCCTAATTTGAGCCGGGGGTTTCCGGCACCTATGACAATCTGCCACAAAGTGGCGCTGTCTGGCCAGTTTATAGATGACCACAACAACATGTGATTATTAATTCAATATGCCTTAAAATGTTCTAATACCTGCCGCCCACGCCATTCTTATAGCTTCTAGGGCCTGAAATACTCCGAATTGTGGGGCATATTAGCAAGAACCTCGTTAAAATTATCGCCATTTTTGCCGCTAAAACGGCGATAATGGGCTTGCTAATCTGGGTTATAGAATTCCAATAGAAGCCCAGGTTAGATGTCTTGCACATCTAACCTGGGACAATGTGTGGTGCAAGCTGGGGTGGACTCCCGATGAGAGCCCCGGCACTTCATTTCTTACAAATTAAGCACAAGTAAACTTTCTGAAACGGCCCTTCCAATATTCCATCAAAGGATAAACATAGACAGTATTTTTTCATATCTGTCCATTTTTCTTGATGAAAAAAGGCCAACCGAGCTTTTAAATGAATAAATGATTCACTTTCTGATAATGCCTGTTCATGGCGTGGACACTTGCCCACTGGCCAGATGTTGAGGAAGGGGTCTGTGTCCTAAGGGGGAGTGACGTCACTGAGCATCAGAGTGCAGCTGCGCGTGACTTGAGCAGTGACTGCCTGGTGAGGTCACGCCTGGAACAATTAAGGCAATTCTGCCCTCTGCCCCCCCGGGGGAGCTGCATTTACTATACCCCAGTCCACTGCCTCCTCCGTCCAACTGAGTGCAGGGTCTGAGATCAGGGGTCCAATGGTGGGCTGTGAGAAGGTCTGGAGACACCTGGGGCTGTGGGCTGCAGCACCGGTGTGTGAAACAACCTTCACAACGCAACCATTACAACGCATGCCATTACATCGCATGTCGTCAGGGCCGGACTGACTACCGGGCAGTTTGGAATGCTGCCGAGCTGGGGGCTGACTTCACTGCGGTGGGGGCTGATTTAGTTCATGGAGACCTGCGTGTGCCTCAAAATATTTATTGCAAAACGAATTTCGTTTAGCACACACAGGCCTCCATGAACGAAATCACCCCCAGCTCAGCAGCGTTCCAAACTGCCCGGTAGCCAGTCCGGCCCTGCATGTCGTTGCAAAGCAAAAGGTGGGTAGAAGGGGTTGGATTTAACTCCAACACATTCCCTTCTGTTGCACACACTGGAGTTGGAATAGAAAATTAATCAATCCCAACTTCCAGTGCCCCCCCCCGACAGAAAGTCAGAGTAAAGGTTTGCGTTGCAACGGTATGCAATGTAATGGTGTGCGTTGTAACGTCACATATCCAACCTGTGTCCTCACGGGGCCCTGAAGTAGAGCCCTCTGAGGTCCATTTCACCCTCAGCCCCTAGAGATGACATGCCCACTTCAAAAGGGGCCCTAGCTCGGGGGATGCCCCTTGCAAGAAGCCTCTAAAAGGGAGTTAAAAGTCCACCAATGACCAATCCTTTTAAAATGACTGGCCTCTGAAAGCCACCAGCTAGCCCCGAACACAACCGTGAAGCTAGAGCGGCTGGGGCAGCGTCATCCTGTAGATCCCTTGGTTGGACATGTGTCCAAAACACCCCTCTGTAGCCAAACAGCAAGCCCTTTGCCAGACACTGGGGTCTTCTTTACCTTGCTGCAGCCTGGAGTTTAAAAAAAATAACCATATCAAAATATAAATACAACGGTTTGCACCAGGGTCAAAGGTCATGCAATGCCCTTCCCCTGCACCTACTCTTTTGGTGAAATGACAATGCTGCTACTCAGGGCTGGGGAACCAGGGAAACAAACTGGACATGCAGGCAGTTATTTTTGCAGCTAAGGTTGAGGTGCACCTCAGAGCCAGTTTTAGGGTTTGTGGGGCCCGGGCAGAATAGCAACACGAGAGACCCTTCTAAGATGTAACATCACAGGAAGTGACATCACAGGAAGTAACATCAACCGACCATTCATTTTCTGGCACTGTTGAAGCAGCTGTGCAAGAAGCTACTTATCTAGTGTGGCTATGTATTGAATGGATAAAAATATAACTATTAACCCAAATAAAATAAGTACATTATTATATAGCTGTATTAAGTGGAAGTACTTTACATTGATAGCTCAGTCTAGAACTCTACAAAAGTAAGATGATTACTCTGATGTTCACTAATTGTTTCCTGATTAGGGGATGATCACAATTCCAAGACAGATTATCCCAGAGCTGTTCAGAGGGACGTCAAGTCCCGCCCTTTACCACAGTGAAGTTCAAGGTAAGGCATTTGGAGCCAGATGTAGGTAATCCTGATTTATCGATTTTAAAATACCGAATTTTACCAATTCGGTATTTTAGAATCGGTAAATGGGTATTACCGAATCGGAAAGATTCTGTAAATACCGAATCGGTATTTACGATTCGGTAATTCCCATTCATTCCTATGGGCCTTCAGGCCCATAGGAATGAATGGGAATTACCGAATCGGTAAATACCGATTCGGTAAAAGGGGGAACACATTGAAGGGTGGCAGGGTGTCACTTTGACACCCTGTTGCACCCCTGAATTGTGTATGGGTGCACATGTGGCACACATACATGCCCTAAGGGCATGATTGTCTGCCAGATGGCACTGTAATAATTTGCAAAAAATTGCTTCTTTTTGGGGTTTTCAATATTTACCACCAACTTGTAGTTGGTGGTAAATAACAAATCCTAAAATGGGAAAAACACTCATTTGAGTGCTCCCTACATTAAGGATTCGGTAATTTACCGAATCGGTATTGAAGAATTCGGTAATTTACCGATTCCTTAAATTACAGATTCGGTAAATTACCGAATTCTTAAATTAGGCCCCTACATCTGAAAAGCCGGTCGGTAACAGCCGAAATGCGGTAATTTCGCCCGTTACCGACCGGTATTAGGCTTCCTACATCTGGCCCTTTGTGTCCAGCAGGCATGGGTGACCAACACAAAAGGATAGATGCATACATGCCAACATTTTAGGAAAGGAAAGTGGGAGATTTTTTTTTAAATAATCGGGAGAATGCATTTCTCCCATTAACTTCTGTCGCGGCCTGCATCGGGTCTATTGGCATGCATTGGACTTGCAAGTGTGCAACTGCACATTCGCAAAATGCAAACGTATATTTGCATTTCTGATTATCAGAAATGTAAATGTGCGTTTTTCCCTTACCTGTCAGGAGCGCAGAGAAATCGCTATGGCAGGCAGAGGAAGTGCGATAAAAATGTTGTGCACTGGCCTGCGGGAGTAGGTTTCTGGCAGTGCATAGTCCGAGTCACACAGACCGGTCCCTGCAGTCTGAAACCCGCAGAGTAATCGCGGGGCATATAATCAAGGCGGGCGATAAGAGATTATCGCTGCTTTACCTGCCTTTTTCGGACGCTAAGCGGCAATAATTCTATCGCCCTATTAGCAAGCTGTCGGTAACAGCAGTTAGCGGCAGCTTGTAGGCGATAGCAAGCGGTTTGGGGCCCGCTTTGCATGTCAGCGATATTTATCGCTAATGACATGCAAAGTGGGCGTACCCAACCTGTTAGCGACTGAAAGCAGTCGCTAACATCGCTATCGCCTATTATCAACGCAGACGTAGCGATTGGAATATCTCCAAAACCTAACGCCTGCTCAGACCAGTTTTTAGCATTATATCCAATGGGAGGTAGATATTCTGGCTAAGTCCCCATTGGTGATAATGCGTGAATATCGCTGGATTACCAGCGATATTCACGCATTTCGCCGCTAGCGCAGGAAAAGTTATCGCATTTGAGATAAACATTGCTAATAGCACAATATCTCTGCGATAAAATCTGGCGATGCTTGGCGATAAAATTTTTTTCGCTAAGCTTACTTAGCGATAAATATCGCTAGTTGTTGATAATATGCCCCTGAGTTTCTGCATGCAGGAATCGGGAGTCGGGAGACTAGCCTTGAAATCCGTAGTCCCCCGTCTGAATTGGGAGGGTTGGTGTGTACGTATAGTATATGCTAGATCGGGTTAGTGACCTGCAAGGGCTGCAGCAAGCAACAAAAAGCACAAATTGCAAAGGATAGAAAGAGGAGGTTTTACAAATGTCACGCACAGGTGGGGTGCTAATATATTTACAGACAAAAACACCAAGGGCCAGATCACACCTGCACAGCAACACCTAAACACAGCAGGTACTCTCAAACACCATTTTAAGAGCTCAAAGCATTGAACTGACAGAGATATACAGAAGAGGTTGCTGAAAAAGGGACAACAGTTTGAGGCCGAAGAAAAAATACTGCTAAAAGTCACTCTGAAGCAGCCACTAATCAATCAA
This sequence comes from Lissotriton helveticus, assembly GCF_964261635.1. NCBI lineage: Eukaryota > Metazoa > Chordata > Amphibia > Caudata > Salamandridae > Lissotriton > Lissotriton helveticus. The sequence continues at coordinate 2,127,938,920 of NC_136065.1, read as the reverse complement.
TCAATCAATCAGCGCATTTGTAGAGCGCGCTACATACCCGCGAGGGTCCCAATGTGCTGGGGGGGGGGAGCTGCAGCTAGTGGTTGAAGAGCCAGCGACTAAAGGACAGGAAGTATATTAAAGCAAAAAAAAAGCAAGAGGGACTTACGACAGGGGACTATGTGCAGTTTACCCCTATATGGAAATTAAATGTAGGAGCCCGGATTAGGTATATTGGGGGGGCTGGTGCTTGACTTGCAAAGGAAAGCTGAGATATTCCCAGAGATTTACATTTTAAAACATTTTGAGTCACATGCCCTTATCTGAGAAGACACTTGGCAAATTGTAAAGGGAACAGAACCCTGCTGCTCGACCCATATTTAGCTTAAGAAGAAATAACCAAAGAGTGTCTGCACTCAGGAAAATCCATTGGATCTTGGTTAAGGAGATGACCGAATACAAGTCAGTTTCCATCATTCACTTCACAAGTCACTCCATCCACTCTGCAGGTACCTGACCGAACACAGGGGCATATTAGCAACAACCTCGTTAAAATGATCGCAGTTTTAGCGGCAGTTTCCTGCCGCTAAACCGGCGATAATGGGCTTGCTAATATGCGTTATAGAATTCCAATAGAAGCCCAGGTTGGATGTGAGGCTCCTGGCTCCCTCCTCGCGTGGGCTCCATGTTTGGCAGATCAGTCCATGTGCAGTGATGTACTCTATGGAATGGTCCCTCACGCCTCGGCGTCCCCCCGTCCCTCAGCACCCTTCTGTACATACCCCCTGCGTCTCCTCCCGTTCCACTGGAGGCCAATTCTGTCTGTGCTCCTGAAAAGTAGCCATGTTCCCATCCATCAATGCCACTCTGTGATTCTTTTCTATGGAGGCTACCGGTGGGTCACTCCATTTATTTCGATGCCCGTGCCACCCCAGCATGCCTGGCAGGTAGCCTGGCAACGCGGAGACCCTCCATGAGGAGTGGTTTGGGTAGGAAGGTATGGGACGAGGAAGAGTAAAAGATGCAATGGATGCAAGTGAGACTGACTTGGAAAAGGATGAGGTGGACCTCATGGAAATGATGGAGCAGGTGGACCAGGACAAGCTCACATCTTTCAAGAGGCGGCTTCAACAATTCCAGGGGGGTCGTTGCCGGAGGACCAAAAAAAAAAGAAAACTGGAACAGCAATACAAAGAAAAGACAAGTAATGCAGAGCCCTTCCTGCACATGGGAACAGAGCAAGTGGAAAGGAGCTACATCAGAGAGAAGAAGGCTGCCTTGGAAGAGTTTGAAGATAAGGAAATTGAGCTGAAAGAAACTTTTATTGAAGAGTTAGAAGCCAAGAAGATGACTGAACATGAGGCAGTCACTCTGGAGCTGAGTGGAGGCTCAGTGGAAGTGAAACCTATGATGACGCTGAAGCTTCAGAGGAGGCCAAAGGATCCTGTCCCTAAGACAGACCTGAAGAGGAGGAGGCAAGATGCTGCCCAGTGAAAGGACCATCTCAGAGATGAGCAAGCAATGGAAGACCTCTGGACATCAAAGAAGGAGTCTGCCTTCTTTATCACTTCGGTGTCATTTCTATGAGCTATCAACGGGTCAAGTCCCTGAAAAGACCAGCGTCTCCTTCCCCATGCACCCGGCCGTGCCACCGGTACAGCGCTATGAAGCTGGAATAGAGGAGAGAAAACTCTACTATGATAAAAGATGGAACCGCCAAAGCCCAGCAATTCACCTGGAGTCAAAGGAAAACGAAGATTAGTCGTTTGATCAGTTCACTCGACACAAACCGAATATGGGTCCAGGAAACCAGTGATAGTCCCAAGATGGGAATCTATCTAGGGCAGCTCCAGCGGGGGATCTGCCGGAGATCTGTAGCCAGACCTTCTGTCCAGCCAGGAGCCTTCTTGAAGGACTAAGGGCCATATGTAGGTAATACATGTTTTGCGATTCTCAAATTGCGATTTTTAGGGAATCGCAATTAGAGAATCACAAAACGCAATGTAGGTAGGATTATCGAAATATTTTGCGAAACTCACCTATTCCTTATTTGCGAATCGCAAATTGAGATTCGCAAATAAGGAATACCTTCCAATTCATTCCTATGGGCTAGAAGGCCCATAGGAATGAATGGGAAGACATTCTCAATTTGCGATTCTCAATTAGAGAATCACAAATTGAGAATGCAATTTGAAGGTTGCAAGGGTTTCAATAGGACACCCTTTTGCACCCCTGAAATTAACATGTGTGCACATGTGGCTCACATACATGTGCTAAGGGCATGGATGTGTGCCACATGGAACTTTGAAAAATGCAAAAAAGTGCATTTTTCACAGAAATCGCAAATTACCACTAACCTGAAGTTGGTGGTAATTTGCGCTTTCTTAAGCATAAATTCGCACAACTTGGGTGCTTCCTACATTGCATTTAAGGAATCGCAATTTGGGATTCCTTAAATGCATTCGCAAAATAAGGAATCGCAAATTTTGCGATTCCTTATTTTGCATGTGGATGTTTGTGTGCTACATAGCACACTGCCCAAATTGTGATCGTAAATGCAGAAATTCTGTGAATTTCTGCATTTGCAATCGCAATTGGGCTACCTACATATGGCCCAAAAGTCCTTCAAGGGACAGCATCATGACCACCGGCTTACAAAGTGGCTGCACCAGAGCACAGTGAACCGGTGTTACCTGCGCTAGGCTGCTCCAAGCATGCCAGAAGCCTTTTGTTTATCAACACAACTCTTCAATCTATGCTGTAGGGTATGTCCGCCCGCCAGGGATGCTTCCTTATTTCAGGTTGGTCTCCAGGGCAGCAGAGCAAAGCACTTATTTGCATCTCGAGGTTCAAATGAGAGCGTATCAGACATGTACAAGGTGGACCCCTTGTGAGGTGTATGTGAAAGCTGTAACCGAGGCCAGGGATGCAAATACAGCAACTGGCGTTTTGCCATCACAAGGAAGCATGTTATGATTAGCGCTCCCGCTTTTATGGTATTTATTTTTTAGCCATTTCCGTCTGTATTTATCCATATTTATTTCTGGGTCTTTTTATCTGTATTTATCCATATTTATTTTGTGTTTTGCATGCTAATGAAGTTGTAAAACATTTTCACATCTATTTAACTGATAGATGCGCATTCATACTTTGATGTCTGTCATGTTTTAGCTATTTAAGCTGCCAAGTATCACATAACAGTACATCCACTGGTAAATACTAGCATTACACCATAAATGTATGTTGACATATGCTATTATTTAAAGAAATTTCATCCTGTTTTTTATTTCCCATGCTGCCCATCTGCTCAGCTGCTGGCCTATAATTCATGCAAGACAGCACGGAGAGTCACTTAAAAGAAGCACAATATTCTGTATTTATCCACTTTAAAAAATAAATGCAGGCAGAAAACCCATTATTTTTTGTCGCAATTTATCTGTAAAAACCTTCAAAACAGAAAACAGTGAGCCTTAGTTGTGATCTGGCACATGCCAGGAATGAATGGTTTGCCACCTTCAAAGTGTATAGTCATTTTTTCATTGTGTAAATGTTTGTATCCATTTTAAGCAGCGGGAGATGTTTTCAGACCCCTCTTGCACCGTATATAAACATTATTTGAAAGTGGTGAACCAGTACAAGTTCAAGTCAGAATCAATGCATGAGGTTTGGGATTATTGTCGTGGGAGGGGGCACACATCATACTGGGCTCGCCCAGGTTGCCCCGTTGTCATTCTGCACATGACGATGAACCGACTGGCTCTGTGCACACCAACCCCGAGGTTGTAGCAGCCTTTCGGGTTGTGCACCCGCAGCCGAAACAACCCAAGCAAGGAGCCCAGTTTATCCAAAGTAATAAAAAAAAAATCCCAGCCCGTCAGTCAACTGTGGATTCTCCACCTTCCCTATCTCAGTCAAGCCCCTTCCCAGGGCCTAGCAGCTCTTGCCCCTTGCAGTCAGGACTACTGTCCGTTATCACTTTACAGGACCCTTTGTGCACACAGAAATATCGTAAGATAATTGTTGGGTATTGGGGGACTATAACTTTCATTCTTCCTCTGAATGAGTCCCTTTTAAAAGACATAGGGGCATATTAAGGCCAGGCGATAAACTTATCACCGCTTTAACGTACGTTTTCGGGAGCAAAGTGGCGATAACTTTATCGCTTAATCAACAAGCACACGCTAGCACGTGTTTTGCTGACTTAGCCCCTGTTTCCAGCACGCCTAACTTTGCATCGCTAATGAGATGCAAAGTAGGCGTGGCTGTGAAACCAACCAAGGAAAATATCGCGAAGGCTGCTTCGCGATATTATCAAGGAAGGGTAGTGATATTTTAAATCGCATTAAGTATGCCTTAACGCAGGAATTTAACGCCTGTTACATTCCGGAGTAAGGCATACCCAACATGGGGGGTGGATTGTGTGGCTAAGACCACAGGCCCTATCATCACGGATATGCCGTTTTCCATGGAACATCGCTGGGAAACCAGCGATGTTGCATGGAAAACACCGCTATCACTGGAATAATTATTGCCTTTGCGCTATGCGTTGTTGATACAGCGCTAACATGGCGATAATTTCCAGCGATATAAAATCTTTGCTGGCTGTTGATAATATGCCCCTTAGCGAGGCTGGCTGGTGAAGGTGCTAAGCATGTGCGAGTGATACGACGAACTATATTTGAGTTCCAATACCTTTATCACCTCCTGGAGTGAGCTTTGACTGCTCACCGTCGCCACCTTTAGAGAGACAAGTTTCTAAAAGGAATACCTCTCTCCAAATGCAATTGTAAACAACCATATCCACCACAGATGCTGCCAATGAACCACCTTCTTCCTGTGACCTAAAGTAAAGATCTCACAACAAAGGTACCTCTGCCTTTCTCCTATTACATAAAAATACTGTGACACTGTCGAGAAAAGGCAGCAAAAATAAAAAGAGGAACAAACACAACTTTTTTAGCTTTTGACATTGATGGCGAGGGAAGCTGTATATTGCAAAGGGAGGTCAGGGCTGGAGCTCTGATCTCAGGATCCCTGGTCAGGGCATGTGCAGGAAAGGTTTCCACTGGGATCCACTGGGAGTGAGATTTAATAGAAAGTCAAGAGGAGTCATGGAATACACAGAGAGGCTGAAATTCAGCAGACACACCGAGGAAGGTTTAATATCACAGCCCTTGGTGAAGGGTGACTCGTGCATCTCAAAACGAAGACAACTTAAAAACTTTTTTACATGTGAAACAAATAGTTTTGGAGTTGCAAACTTTGGCAGAAGTCTCACTAGGGCTCACTGGTTTAAAGATATCTTTATGTCTTTTACAGCATCTTGTTTCTGATTCTACCCGCTTACAACCACCGCTGCCTCCATGCGCTACTTGTCCCCTCATCTCCTGCTCAGCCTATCAGCAACGCTTGCAAGATCAGAATCTCTTCTATTCACTTCACTCCTGCATGATCTCTTCACCGGGCAACTCTCCCCAGGCTTCTTGGCTTCTCTCTCTGATTCCTCCACTCTGGCATCATCTTCCCCTCAATGCTCTTCCCTTTACCTCTCATCTTCCACTCAGCCTCTCGCTGTCTCTTGCTGTTTCTGTGCCTCTTGCATCAACATCGCCCTTCCATACCCAATTCTTCACCTCACAACTCTCCACCCAGCCTTTATCTGGGTCGTCATCCTAAATCCACCTATACCTTTTCTTTGTCCCCTTTCCTTTCCTACTTTATTTTATCTTCTCTTCTAGTTCTGTCCAAGTTACATGGACCTTCCTCCTTCCTCC